>NC_064284.1:69325254-69344529 GCF_019186545.1 Solanum stenotomum | reverse complement strand
CTTTTTCTGCTTGAGCGAATAGTACTCGAAATCTGCTTTAGTTATAGCTAGTCTGATCAGCTTTAATAAGTGGATTTGTGTTGATTCTTTTTTCAATTTGTTTGTGGCAATAATTGTTGTAGTTATCATCCTTTTATCATTTTGGTGTCACGGTTATAGATATATAATGGTACATCTAAATCATCATGTAAATGGCATAGAGTGTTGTTCAAAGTTAGAGGCCGGACTCTGGTAGGAGATCAAGTGGTAAAAATATCGACCTGCTAATAATAAGAAGAAAGTTGTTGGGAGATAAATGACATTCTAAAACATGTCTCTGCATGCTCACGGTATCCTTCCCTAGTTTTGCAAAACTTCTATTATGTCTCCTATCCTTTCTTATGAATTCCCATGAAGGAGTAGTAGCCTCTGTCTCTGGATAGGTTTATTCATTTTCCATACGTTGTTGACATATTATTCCTGAAGCGCCAAGGTGAGAACTTATGAAAGCCATTTTTCTTTGTTTTAAACATCAACAGTGCATCTTTTAAAAAGGAAGTACAGAGACTGTGGGAGCTGTCTATCAAAACAGACTCCCCATCTAAGATTGAAATGCATGTTGTAAGCAAAATTTAAAGTACATGAAAGCTGATGTTAAAAGTGATTCAACTGCAACTACTTAGATTCCAATTTATGAATAAAGACGGAGTTTGGAAAGAAAATAATTTGTTGTTGAGTGAAGCTCTTATACAAGGTTCTTCTAGGCCCTTTGCTACTTTATATCGTTGCCTTTGTAAAATGCCATGATATCAAAAATCGTTCCAATGATGATAAAGGTTCAATTAGTGTTATATTTTTTATGATCCTTTATGGTTGTTGGTATTTGTGATGACTTATATGAGTGCTTACTTGATTAGAATATGTGATTTTGATTCATTATTTTGTTTGTTAAAATACTCAAAGGTTAAACAAGTCCCTTTTGCAGTTACTTTTTGTCTTCCATAGAATAAAGGTAATTAAAGTTGAAACTTATTTGTCTTCTTCGCGTGTCCTGATTCACTCTACCATAAAGCATGTGTGTACATGTTTTAAAAAGTAGTATTTGAGATGACTATTCAGAGGTTGTTGTATTCAGTGAGTAGAATACAAAACAAGATCCTCTAACCTATCTAAGCTAACAACTCTTCCTTAATTTCTCCTCTTTGTTTTGTATGTAGGTTATGATTGTCGTATGCAGCATATACGTGGTTTCCCTCTATAAGGTATTCTGGAGTTTTTGTTTTGTGTTTCATGCATTTACACTTAGGTGAGAAGCCGTATTAGGAACTTCTTTTCTAAGCCTCTGAAAATTGTTTTATATCATACATTACTGGAATGAACTTTTTTTCCCTATTTGTCGTCTGTGGAATATTCCAATATGTTCCTATTAGGCTGCATTTCATCCTGATTATACTATCTGTTGCAGTTTCATGATTTCCACTGCCAACTTGAGTGAAACTATTTGGTCAAAGGAGATAATATCAATCTGTAAAGTTGGATGTCAAACATTGTGTTTCCCAATCTCAAGAATGTTAAAATTGCCAGCTGCATAACGCATTGTTTGAAAGAGGCGATAAGCTTTTTGAGCTTTCAGAGTTCCTACTAAAGAAGGCAATGACTTGAAGAAGTCCGTTATCATATCAAAGATGAGAATCTGCTGGAAATGTTCAGAAAGACGTGTTTCCCAATATTTATCACGATTCAGTATGACATTCTTAGACAACCCAAGATCATTTAGAAATCTCATGATTACTTTCCAAGAGTCTTGTTCACGACTAGACTGGAGGTGGTTTTGTTTTGTCATACTAGAAAAATGTCACTTTATATTGTAGCTTCTGACTTACTGCAAATATTGTGCAGTGATTATTATAACCCTTTATATGAAGAGAAGTTAGTATGAAGCAGAGGAAATTTGAAAGCATCATTTTATGTCATGTTCACTAAAATTCAGAAATGATTTTACATCCTGATCATACAATGATTTCATGGAAATTATTGCTCCCTATCTTCATCATTTGGAGATTTCAGGAAGTCATCATGTTCTCAAGTGTAGGCTTGTAGACATGTCATATGCGGTTGATGTTAAGCTTACGTTCGACATTACATGTATCAAAGACAAAGTTGAAAATGAATGTCTATCAGCAAATATTGGATGTCTTTGGGAGACCACTTGTTCCAAGTGTCCTGATCAGTCAGCATAAGAGAGAGAATGTGATGTAGAAGAGCATCCAACAATTGACTGATTTGGTTTTTAGTTTGCGGCTGTTGTTTCTTCTATCTTTTCGCCGAAATCCATGGTTGATTTTTAGTCCAGAAAGGCTAAAGGCTAAGAAGTAAAAAGATATCGCCCAGACCTAGTGCACTTTAAAATGATCATATCCCGCAAATTCTTCGAAATTCTTTAAAAAAATAAAATAAACTTCTCCCAAGGATTCTTTAAAATGAACATATCCCGCAAAATCTTTGAAATTCAAGCCATGCACCACTTCAACTAAAATTTCCACTTTCAGCCAAGCTTTGTGGTAATTATTTCTTCCCAGTGCATGTATCTGTCGGCCCCTGGATTTTTATTGTGTTCGGTTTACTTTTTGCTTGCAATTTGTCCAGTGCTTATGTTTGTGAATACATGGAATTCATGTTAATTAGTCAAACCTACTTTGAATTTCTTTTCTGCTTGAGCGAATAGCACTCGAGATCTGCTTAAGTAATAGTCTGAACAGCTTTAATGTGTGAATTCCCAGTTTCTAAGCACTAGTGGTCTGTGTCTCTGGCAAGGCTTATTCATTGTCCAAACATGATAGATATATTATTCCTGAAGAATTAGCTGTGGAAGACAACCTCATAGCTTAAGGAAGGGACTTGTGGTAGCTATTCAATTTTTGACTACATCTAACTCAGGTCGGATATATCCAAGATTGTCACAGCCTCTACCTGTATAACCTACACAACTCTCTTCTTTCTCTTTTCTTTTACAATTGCAGTCATTATGAGCTTACCAAGTATTATGAAAGATGAAAGAAAATATATAGATGAAGTACAAGTTCAAATGAAGTGCGTAGTCTTCTTCTTCGAATGAAATAGGCTTCTTATAGAATTTTGTAGTGAGGCTCTTAGTTCTTTAAAAGGAGAACCCAAGGGAGTTTCTTTCAATCAATGATTTGTAGTAGTCTATCATTCTGCTTTCACTTCTGATGCTGATCTTCTATCCTCTCGATTTATTTATTTCCAAGCTTGAGGTTAATCTTCCATCTTATGTAGTTCTTTCTTCCTTCAGTGATTGTGATTCCCGTAGATCTGGTCTCATGATTCAGGAGGTCTTCAATCCATCCTTAGCCCTTGATCTTCTTTCCTTGAAATCAATTTGAAACTAACAAACACAACCCCAACAAAATAAAGAATAGGTTCCGATCATTACACTTCGACTTGTTAGTATTTAATACAGTTTTTTCAGTTGCACATCATTTTCTTCAAGTTCAGACTCTTCAGAACTGAAGTTAAGTGTAAGACCTTTTTCCATAAGCTAACGCCCCTTGAAGGAGTGCTGCCTGATGAAATCAAGAACTTTATGGACTTGAACAAAGGAAACAAAAGTTCATATGGGTAATCCTTTCCTTAGCTTGACATGATTCTCTTTCCTTCTGGGTAATCCATCCTTACCCATTGATTGTAGATAATTCAATCTTTGTTCATAGATTTCTTTGTGCTGATTTGTGCATAGAGGATTTAATCCCTTCTTAGGTTTTGTGTGCGGTCTACATTCCTTTCTGGCCTAACTTTTTCCTGCAATTTTATTTTGGTCATGTGTTTTTCCATTGCATTCTTATTTCGCAATTCAGCTCTCTCGAAAAGAAATGGTAAATGCCATAATGACATGTTCTGATAAATTATAGTTTCATTTGTTCAGAGTTTTTTGGCATCACAATCATAAGACCTGATGCTATTGAGAAAGCATCAATGTGCATGTACAAACAAATCAATGGAGGATCTTGGTCAACCTAACAATTTCCCAGGCAATTGAAATAAATATGAGGACACATAATGAGAACAATTACATTTTTAACAGAAATTCTGAAAAGTTAATTGTCATACCCATGTTTGAAATGATCCTTCAAACACACCCCACAAGAGTTGACAATCGGGAAACACAAATCATGAAATCCAACTCTGCAAGTCAATTTGGCCAAATAATATGACATAAATTGGCCCACAACTCGTGTTCTGCTTATTGATTTTAGTGCAATCACGCTAATATCCGGAGGAAAATTACAATAACAGAGAAATATGATTTTTCACAACCAAACGGTGGCAACTTTTATTCGAACCGCGTCTCTTCCTAAAGGATTTTGATTTTTAAACTAAACGGTGGCAACTCTTCTTCCATAATATGCGTCTCTTGCTGAAACGGCGCCTGTTTTCACAAGAGGGACATTTAAGTAATTTAACTTTTAAATTCAGGACATACTTACAAATACAGAGGATTCTTCTTGTTAATGCTGAACTGTCAAAGCATTTTACTGTCTGAGAAACCCTATTCATCTCTCTCAGTTGCCCCCCACCAACCCCAAAAATGTTGAGAAATTCAAAGAAGCGAAAGGTGAAATTGAGAAAATCGAAGAAGCAAAAGGTAACAGAGGAAGAAGCACCAATCAATAAGTTGCCAGATGCAGTCCTCGTAAAAATTCTCTCACTTCTGCCAACAGAGGAAGCACTCAACATAGACATGCAAACTATGTCGGTAACTTCCTGGAACTTATCTCTTCTTTTTACATATATTCATTTTCTTGAAGTTTTAATACCCCTCCACTTTGCTTCCGAAGAAGAATGCAAACATTTCTTAATTATCAGTAAGAAGCTCTGCTTATGTCACTGTAAAGCTTCACGTTACCATAGTAAGTATTGTTGCTTTCTTTGTGGCAAATGAGTTCTGAAATGATAATTATAGTAGCGCTATCACTTTTTTTGTGCAATTTCATTTAAGCTGACTTGCATTTGGTCCTGATTATATTTTGTGTCTCCAGTTAGATGATATTTGCAACTATGTTGACAATTCACACTGCAACTCTGAGTTACGTGATTTGGCCAAAGGAGATAATATGGATTTGCAGAATTGTGTTTCACGACTTGAGTTTCACAACCTCAAGAATGTTAAGATTGTCATCTCATTGAAGTTGTGCTTGAAGTATCATGTANGTGCAATTTCATTTAAGCTGACTTGCATTTGGTCCTGATTATATTTTGTGTCTCCAGTTAGATGATATTTGCAACTATGTTGACAATTCACACTGCAACTCTGAGTTACGTGATTTGGCCAAAGGAGATAATATGGATTTGCAGAATTGTGTTTCACGACTTGAGTTTCACAACCTCAAGAATGTTAAGATTGTCATCTCATTGAAGTTGTGCTTGAAGTATCATGTAAAATGGGGCTTTAAGAAGCTATTCAAACTTTCAAAATTTCTGTTAATCAATGCATCTGTTTTGGAGAAGTTCATTATCATATCAAAGAGAAGAAGGTGTGAGACATGTTCAGGGAACTGTCTATCCAAATATTTATTTCTATTGGCTTTCAAATTGTTAGATTGTCCAAGAACGTCCACCAATTCTGTGATTATATTCCAGGAGTGAGTTTTTCATGACTTCATTACTGGTTGTTTTCTGTCTCAAGATACTAGAAATGTCGCCTTATATTAAGTTTGTAACTAATTACTAGTTTTACTATTGGATTTACCCTTGTGGCATACCAAATGTTATGGTATATTGGTTTCTTATGAAGCTTTTTTTTTTTTGTTATATTGAAGTTGAGATTCTCTTGTGACTCTTATTTTGCTGGATCTATTAAGATGAGCGATTTGCAAGTCACATTCTTTTATGATTATTAGCCGCATTAAATGTTATGTTCTGCTACCTTTTCTTTGTCAGTAGCATCAAGGTCTGTGATTGTGCTATTGAATCTTTTTACTTAAAGTCAAAGTCATATGATTAGATCTATCTTTTTCTTCGGGCATTTGTTAGTTGGCTGGGACAGCTTACAAAATGTTGTGACGAAATTTTTGGAACAACAGCTCTCTTGATAAATGTCGTGCGAAACAGTTTTATTTAGAAATGGCAGTGTAATACTTTTTCCATTTTAGGGATCACATACAAAGTTCAAAAAGGAGGCACTGCAACTTTAGTACTAATTCAAACAGTTAGTTAGTAAACCTCAGTAATGGTCATATTCAAGAGGACAATTTCTGTACTGAATACTTCTGCTATAAAAACATTGTTTATTACTATCTTTGTGCAAGACAAGTTCCATAAGTAGGTAAACATGTATTTATTCCTCTGTTTCCAGTTTTATCGGCGCTGCAGCGACTTCATTTATTCCTCTGTTCCAGTTTTATAGGCTCTGCAGCGACTTCATTTGTTCCTCTGTTTCCAGTTTTATGCTCTGCATCGACTTCATTTATTCCTCTGTTCCAGTTTTATCGGCTCTGCAGCGACTTTGAGTATGTATGTTTAGCCAAAGGATATAACTATTGATTTCAACATTGAATTTCAAGTTCTGTATTTCCTGGCCTCTTTCTGTTTTGTTTTTGCTGGTTTTAAAGAACCTATTTCCGGTACCCACTGAGCTAACTAATAAAACAACCTAGTTAGTGCACTAACTCAAACCTAGTTCTTGCACGGAATGTCCTCCTAACATAGGAGCACTCCTACTAAGAAATAGAAGAGCAAATTTCTTTCTGTTCGATGACACAATGCCTCCCCTTCCCTCTGCTACACCTCTTTCGTTCACCCTAGACCCACCCACCAAATGGAACTCTGCCCTTTTTGTTGGGTTAGAGCGAGTATGAAGTCAGGGAGGAAGAAGAAGAGAGGGAAGAAATAATATACTAATATTTACCTTTCCAAGCTCTCAGAAATGGGGAAGGAATCAAAAATCTAGTGATCCCCTCAAACTCCGTAGGTAATTCGAGACAATTCAAGAAGAATAAGATAAGCTAACACAAAAAAGTTGATTTGATTGACAATATTTCTCTATAAATATGCAGATTTATGTAGCCAAGTCATGAGGGCTTCTTCTTCTATTCCCTTCATGGAAGATAAAGGGAACTTAGCCCCTGACAAAGTAGTAGCTGACAGAGGAATAGCTGGCAAAGCAAGAGCTTCCGCTAAGATTCTGACTTATTTGGAAACTAGATTTGCTGCCCCTAATCCACGCTGTTAGGGCAAACTAAAGTAGATATGACACCAAATAGCGCTTGTAGCACCCTTTTCTTAAACATACACACTCTTCAAAATTTATTTAACAATTAACCGATTTGGTACTGAACCACCTTCTCCACCTCCTGCTTCATTAGCCAGTTCAATGCTTTGGGTATATAGTTAGGTGTTTCCATGTAGACTTCATTCCTAGAGGTTTGAAGTTTGAAATGCCCAAATTCAAATTTAGACTTGTGGTCTGTAAGTAAAGATAAAACTTTAGACCTACATGTCTAAATGGATGTTTTGGAAGTTTAATAATTACTATTATATAGTATACCTCCTAATTTCTTCTTTTAGAACAGACACAATTCTATCTTTGTGAGGAGCAGTACTCCTCCTAAACAGCACCAAACGAACTGATCCCTCTACTCCAAGTCTTTATTTTTGCCGTAGTGAAAAAGTTATTAGTTTTTTTTTTAGCTGTTTGAGCTTTAGGTGCAATATTCTTGTATTTCTTTTATGACGATGATGTACGTATAAACCAGTTTGTGTGTATCTCGATTATTTTATCACAAAGGTTATATTCAATAGAGATGCAAATATATCTTAAATTCAGTTTGTGTGAAGCTCCAAAGTAGTCATTTTAGCTCCAATTGTGCTCATTAGCCCAAACATCATTCAGAAAAACACATAATAAGTACGGAAATACCGTAGTTGTACTCAAATAGCGGTCAAGAGAACGTATATGAGGGATAAAAGTGGCTAAATGTAAATACCATAGTTGTACTCAAATAGCGGTCAAGATAATGTATATGAGAGATAAAATGTGGCTAAATGTATGCATTTTATGACGAACATCACCTGCAATCAGAAATAAGATGTGAGTAGAGATTGGTGTGATATGGGTTAGTACCTGAGAAACAGTCTTAATAGGCAGTGGGCGGAGATTCAAATCCCGTGCCTAGCGAAGACCCAACAGGAGAGCTGCAAGCTCACATTCGAATGCAGTTGAGCAACTGATGTTAGTGGTGTTGTTATGAACAGGCCAGGACCAATATGGGCAAAGCAGCCCAATACCGAATGAAGAGAGACTATGTTTGGGATCCAGGTCGATAAATACGACTTGTGAGAGCAAATTATACTTATGCAAATTGTTGAGTAAAAATGTCTAGTGTTGTGATCCCTTTTTTTGAGTTAAGGTGACAATTGGGCAGATTGTGTCAAATTTGGATGGGTCATAAAGGGTTAAAACAATAATCGAATCAAGACCCGACCCAACTCAAATTTACTTGGCTCAAAATGGGTTAGGTAATGGGTTACGTTACGACCAAGACCCAACCCAACCCAATATTTACTAAACTTAATTGTTTTATTTGTTCTTTTAAACTATTTTAGTTCCTAATAAGATTATTTTTTTCCTTTATTATCGCTATATACAGCATATCAAATTGAAAAAAGAAAGTTTTCTAAAAATATTTTGACAAGATTTTTCATGAGCTAATTCGAGTTACATATTAACTAATTTTTGATGGGTCGAAATGAGTTGAATTGGAATTGGTTGAGATAATGAACGGGTTGGGCGGGATGAATTTGATTTTGCCACCCCTATTTGAGTCTAAGCATCTCATCTCCCTTCTACTTATCTTCTTTAATTGTTTCTTTGTTTTATTAGTCCATAGTTTTTTTGCAATTTCTTTTGTTAGTTTCAATTTTGGGTTGTAACTTTGAGTTTAGTGATTATAATATTTGAATGATTTTATTATGAAATTGGAGTTATTACATGGGTGCTTTCATCATTGGTACTCCAATGAAAATGGTGGTATTAAATTGATTCAGTGGCGGCAGCGACCCAGAGGGTTGGATTCTTTGTGCCGAGCAGTACTTTTTCCACATTGGCTTCTCTGAACAGGATTGGCTACCTCTTTCTTCTTTTTACCTTGATGGAGAAGCTCTTACTTGGTTCAATTGGTTGTTTCAGAACAAGCAATTCTATAATTGGAAGCATTTTGCGAAAAAAAATAATACTTATGTCATTTTCACAACAGACCTTCACAGATTCAGCGAGAATAGCAAATACCACAAGCATGGCGTTACCCCACTCCAGCGTCTGCTTAAAGGTCTGAGGGAAGTTACCTTTCCACGTTCCGTTCTTTATCAAAGCTTCAAACCCTCGAAATTGATGAACTCAACGATTGTTTGATTGATCGTTTGATGCAAATACCCAAAAATCGGTGGAGCTATCAAATACACCAAAGGCAAAATCTGATAAAGAAGATGGAAACTCAGAGGCAGCTCACATGTTTGATAAAATGCCCAATGGAGTTTTGGAGGACAATTCTTCAGTTACACCGGCGAGCACAAACGTAGATGGGCCAAATTCAGAAGACATTGTTGATGACATGGTCAATGAGGACAGCTCCCACAACAATGACAGGGCACTCCATTCTCACTATGAGACCTTGCTAACCGAAGTGATTGTTGCGACATTTGACAATACTATTGGTATTTCTTCGCACTTTGTACCCCTTAATTCCTTAGTGGTAACTAGTTAATTACACTCTGATAGAAAATCCATTCGTTGATTCTAAACATGAGGGTGGGGGAAATATAGGAAACAATGTAGCTCAGGTGGTTGGCATTTCTCCTTTAAGAGATGAGACTAGTTATCCGGTTGCTTTTGCTTGCCAAGGGTATTTCATGTTGAATGTTTTTTGGAGATTGGTGAAAATTGAATTTTCATTTGATGGTGCCTTATGGCTTCACGTATTTCAATATTTGCATATTTTGCTTGACAAATTTTGTTTGGGTAACCAAAGTAAAGTATCACTTTACCTTGACTTTCGATTACAGAACTGCAATTGGGTTGATACTGGAGAAGAGCGCATTCTTTCGGGATTTTTGTTGTCTCATTTATGTGCTTACAAGAATTGCATCGTTCTGGCTTTTTCTCTTGATGGTGTCACTTGGTTGGGTCGGATAATGAGATCAAGGAGGATTTCTTTAAGGGCATTGTAACACTCTACATCTGTTGTGCAGAGTGACGTGACAAGGCAGAAAGTGGTGAATTGATTGGCAAAGAGTTAACTCTATCTTTACAAGGGAAGAAGATGAAGGATCTTTTTTAACACTAGCCAAGCTCTCTCCGTATGAAGAGGGATCTTTTTTAACACTAGCCAGGCTCTCTCAGAGATACATTCCAGCCAAGGAGGTATCAGAAGAGCAAAACCAATTTAATGCCCTACAGGAAACTAGTGACAAACCTGACACATCCATTCAGATAACACTGACCCTCAAACTACTACTCGAATTGCTGAACCAGAGGTCCAGATACTTGCCAAGAACTCTATCAGTCAGAATAATGATCAAGAAGTCCAGATTCTGAGCAACAACCACGTAGATGATCAAAGCAACAAGGCTAGTGAGAAACATCTTCCTCTAAATCACAGTCATGCCAACAATGAAGATTCCAATCAAGGCCAATGTGATATTGAGAGTAGCAGCAAAGAGCCTTCAGATCCTGAGATCAATAATAAGGACCCTGAAGACCGATCCAAGGACACCAATAATGAAGGGTCCAAAACTATTGAATCTAACACAACTTTTGACTTAGGCAGTAATTCTACTTTCATTATGACCAATCTCTTATCTCAGAAGGACAATGAGGACAAAAACAGTTCTGACACTCGGCCTCTATAATCAGTAACATGGTTTTTGGTACTATTAGTCACATGGAAGGGGGGAATATCTCTGATCCCATTATAAGCAAAGAAAGGAACAAAGAAGTTCCACCCGTTGAATCTCCTAGCAACTTCCAGATGAAAGAAAGAACTCAAGACACAGGGTTTTTTGATCTAACACCTCTGAATTTTGATCTTAACCAGGCCTCTCAAATGGACAATACTAAGGAAGAGTTGAACATTACCTCTCAATGGAACAATGGTAAGGAGGTGTCTCAAGTGAACAACTCTAACGACAACCCTGTAGATGGTGCACATGAACAGACTCGGAAACAATGTCCAAACAAGTACTTGGTCTCTACAGAAGTGAATAACAACACTCCACAAAGTGCCCAAGCCAGGAAAAGTGCTAGCAAGAAATGGAAGAAACAAGAGGAATTAAATAGTCAGAACAACCACTCTCATGCCATCCAACACATAGTTCATCATCGTCTGGATGGAAATTTTACTCTTGCAGTACCAGAATGTGAGTGTTGATGAAGAAATAACCCCTTATTCTGAAAAGGAGGCTGATGTAAAAGGGATCATGTTTCTGAAACTAGTTCTGAAGAAACTGCTGAAATTCTGATACAAACTTTTGGACCTCAAGATCATGATCAAGTAGTTCAAAAGGAAATGAAGAAGGCCATTCAACAGGGTAATCTATCTCCTAGAAGCCTTAACAATAAAGCGATTTCCATATCAAAAGAACCTGTCGAACCTAAAGATCTTCAAAGATCCCAAAGACAGAGTCCCAACGAAAAAATACCAATGATTCGCCTCCTTAACTGGAACATTAGAGGGATGATATCCCAAGCTGCAACTGAGATTTGCTATATCTCTTATTCAGAGACACAAAATTTGACTCTTTGATATCCAAGAACCTATGGTGGATGATCTAATTATACATTCACGAAAATTTGGTATGTCAGGATGTTTCTCTAATGTCAACAACAATGTTTGTCTCTTCTGGAACAATGATGTAAATTGTGTAATCACCTTAGATACTGAACAATTGGTCAATTGCAAAGTGAGCCATATTTCCAAAGATTCTCCTATGTACCTATCTATTGACTATGCTAAATCTACTATCAAAAAAGAGAGAGAATTTATAGGATGAACTAAGAAATCATGCTACTTCAGGCTCTTTTCTGTCACGCCCCGAGCTACCCCCGAGACGCGGACACGGGACCTAGGACCACAAGGATCCCAAGCTAACCCTGCTGGCATGATCATGAGAATACTAAAGATAATAAACCGATGCGGAAGCTAAATCATAAATAAAAATGAAAAGATGGGGAATACCCATATACTATAACTGAGATATATGAAAACTGATGAGTTTAATACAAAGAAGATATTAACTTAATACTAAGCTGAATCTAACTATGTCTAAAATAAGCCTCTAAACTGACTAGAAATGTTGGGACATGCCCCAACTAGGTCTAGCAAAACTGAAACTAAAGACTAAAAGCGATAAAGATAAACATGTCACTAGTCCTCGAAGAATGAGGACTCACCACTGATGCTGCTGAACTGAAGATCGAGAATAAGCGTGATCTGGATGTTGAGAACCTGAACCTACATCACGAGAAGATGTAGCGCATGTATGCGTCAGTACTTGAGAGGTACTGAGCATGCAGGATAGAATAAAGCTGAAATAACATATAACTGAACAAAGCAATAAAGCAATGAAATAATCTGAACATGATATAGATACTGAAAATACTGAATACTAAGCTAACTGATGCAAAGACCAAATTTATAACATGTTGAGACTGAATACTGACTGTACTGAAATATGGTGAATGCAATAGAATCTGACTGAACTGTGGGAGCTACTAATAACCGACATAAAACCACATGAGCTAAATGTGGAGTCTGATGTATACGCCCCATCGAGAGGACCCAATATACCCTGCCAGAGGTATAGAGGCATGCTGGCGTGATCACTAAATTGATGTTGCCCACAGAGGGGACTTACACCTACATGGCTCTGGGACTATATGAGTACGCTGAACCCTAGTCCAACTCGGTATTATGATACTCCCAATTGATTAAGTGATTAACACATTATGACTAAATTTCTGTAAGTTACTGGATAGCTCGAACTGAACATGCAAACTGAGAATGCAACAATTAATCTGATAATGATGCATTAATAACTGAGGCATGTATAACTGAATAACTGAAATATCTGACCTACCATGTGTAATTCAAGAACTAAAGAAATACATAGCTAGGGTTCTGAAATTCATGCGAGAAAAGATGTAATAACATGATAATCTGATTTGGAACATTTAAATAAATAATTCATGATGATTTGCTGTAATTCTAGAAACCCTAGGTCTGTTCATAATCATGGAATCAAGAATCTGACTGAATTCTAGGGACCTAATGGGCGAAAGGAACCCACTAGTGAAATCCCACATACCTGGTGACGAATTCCACGGAGAAATCTTTCGATTTCGGGGCTAGAAATGATGGAACCTTGCTGTGTTATTGAACTGGGGTTCTTGACTTCTCTTCTCCTTTTAGCGTTCTAATTTTTCCAAGTTTGATTAATGATTTGACTTAGGTAAGTTCTAGTTATGTTTCTAGGCTTAAACTGACTAAAACCTCATGATTTAGGGTCTAAACAACGTATCTTAGGGGTTAAACGAAATAGGAAAAGACCAAAAGACCCCTGGCTTAATTGATGTCGGAGTGACTGACGGGCCGTCATTCAATCTACGGTCCGTCGATTGGAGTCGTCGGTCGAGTCTGCCCGACAGAGCTTCACTAAAACGAGCATAACTTTTCACTCGGAGGTCGGATTTTAGCAAACTCCGTGGCGTTGGAAAGAGAATTCAATTATCTATCATATCATAAGTCATGGGACACAATTCCTTTTGTGCTAAAAGTTATGACCATCTGAAGTTGGTTGACCCACTCGACAATTTTCATTGAACTGGCTGCTGACTCTAACCTACGGTCAAACCTACGAACCATGCATCGAATGACGGTCTGTGCTGGTCAACCGTCAATCAAGACTGAAGCTGGGCTTTAGGGGCATCGATCCACGAACACGAACCACGGTCCGTGACTGACTTACGGACCGTAGGTCCGGCCGTGGGTCAACACTTGGCCGAATTTCTGGCTGAGTTCTGGGGGAGGTTGCTGACACGAACCACGGACCTGCAGGATGGACCGTGGGTCCTCCTACGGTCCGTGGATGGTGCCCGTGAGTGCCACCTGCAACACCAGAAATCTGCAATCTGGTCTATTTTCGGATACGGGTTGTTACATTTCCATGGGCAGTATGTGGTGATTTCAACACCATCATATCTACGGAAGAAATGAAAGGTGGCAATCCTTTCAACATCAGGGATAGCATGTCTTTCATTAACTATATAGATGATTTTATGCTTATGGATGCTGGTTACTTTGCTAACAACTTCTCATGGTGTAAAATTCACAAAAAAGTGAGCAGCAAAATGTGGGAAAGATTGGATAGACTTTTAATCAACAATGAATGGGAAGAGCTTTTCATGTCCACTACAATCCAACACCTTGCTCGGAATAGATTTGATCACTGCCCTCTTCTAATCCAGTTTGGGGATAGTAATGAAGATCATCCAAAATACTTTAGATTTTTGGATTTCTGGCTAGAACAAGATGGATTCAAGGATATCGTGAGACAAGCATGGAACATTCACATAGAGGAGACTGCTTGCTGGAAGGTTCAACAAAAACTCAAAAGTTGTGAGCAAAGCTCTTAGCCACTGGTCTAAAATAATTATTGGTGACATCTTTGAAGAGGCTAAAAGTTTTGAAAAAAAGATTGAAGGAGGAGAACAGATGCTCCAGGAAGATGATAATGCCAATGACAGAAATGAGGTGAACAAACTCAAAGCAGAATACACCATGCACATAAATAAGGTTCATTCTTTTTGGAAGCAGAAAGCCAGGCTAAAATGGAGTGAATAGAGACAAGAATACAAAATATTTCCATAACACGATCTAAGGTAGAAGGAAGAGACGGCATATTAATAGAATCAAAGGTGAATACAATCAGTGGATAGAGAGGAGGATAATATCACAGAAGCTGCTATTGACTATTATGAGAACCTTTTCTCTCATGAGTCCTGGAGAACTATCCTCCGGTTCACTGAAAATATTCTTAAGATGATCACTGATGAGGACAACTCCCTCTTAATGAATTTTCCTTCCATGGAAGAGGCCAGAGATGTTGTTTTGAGATTGACCCTACTAGTGCAAGAGGTCCTGATAGATTTAATGCTAAATTTTACCCGAACAACTGGGACATCATTGGCCCTGACATTTATCAGATGATCCTGGAGGTTGCAAATGGTAAAGAGCTTAGTAAATTCATGTCTCATACATGTCTCATGTTGATTCCTAAAGTTGATAACCCACAATCCTTTTCTGATATGAGTCCTATCAGTCTCAGCAATGTCACTCATAAGTTAATTACCAAGATCCTCAATAATTGACTTGGACTTTCCTTTCTAATGTATGGTATTATGAAAAAAATGGGGTTTCAGAACAATGGATCTACACCATATGGAATCTCATTTCTAATGTATGGTATTCTATCACTTACAATGGTAAAAGAAAAGGTTTTTTCAAATCAGAGAGAGGTTTAAAGCAAGGTCACTCTATCTCTCCTTTGTTCATTATTGCTGCTGAGGCTATTTCTAGAGCTCTAAATCTCTTCCAGAATAATTATGAGTTCTCTGGATTTTCTATGCATAAGAAAGGCTTGAAAACAAACCATTTTTCTAATGGTGATGACCTCATCATCTTTACTTCTGGTAAGACCAAATCTCTTAAGATTATCAAAACCATCCTCTCAAATTATGAAAGAGCTTCTGGACAAAAAGTAAATACTATGAAAAGTTGTTTTCTTGTTAGTCAAAAAACATCTTAGAATAGAATCAAAATTATTGAGAGACACCTAAGATACAAGAGGAAATTTTTTCCTTTTGAATTGTTACAGAATATTGTAAATATATTCTATTACTCCCTCCGTTTCAAAAAGAATGACCCAATTTCCTTTTTAGTCTGTTTAAAAAAAAATGACCCATTTCCTTTTTTGGCAATACTTTAATTTCAACTTTCCACGTGGCATGTTTAAGGCCGCAAGATTAAAGGGCATTTTGGTACATTTGACAGAACTCTAATTTAGAACCACAAGATTAAAAAGTCTTCTTTTCTTTCTTAAACTCCGTTCCAAGTCAAACTAGGCCATCCTTTTTGAAACGGAGGGAGTACCTTATATAGATAGGAGAGATCGAATCATAAGAGATATGTAGGATATTTTCTTACCTTTGATGATACTTCTTTCTACTGTATATATGTTGACACCCAATTTTGACCCTTCTTTCTTCTATCTCATTGTTTCGAGCTTCTAATTTAATAACGTATCAAATTATCATTTTTCACAACTATATTTTACTACTATATTTATTTATCTACTAAAATTATATATTTATTATCGAAATTACCATTATCACTTTTTCACCTTTTCTTTAAAAGTTGTTTGTCGTCATTATATTTCACATCAATATTTCGCATTTGTAATTTATATTAGCGTAAAATCGTAATATTGATGTTTTTTATTCACGTAAATTATTAGTTGTCATCTTATAACATTTTAAGTATTGGTTATTAAGTTAGAAGTCCAAAACAATTCAAAAGAAGAGAGAAAAAAGCCCAATATATTCACACCAAGTAATCAGCCCACTTTCTTTTAAAATTCGGTTCGAAATCTAGCCTTTGAATGGCCCATTTTCGCCCAATTTCAGCAGCCCAAACCCCAACTCCCAAATAAACCCAATACGATTAGAAGCTAGGGTTTTCCTTTGGTGCTGCGCAGCTGGTCACTCTTTCCTCTTCCAGCAAACATTTGAGTACTTTCACCATTTGACAGACGTTGGTTGCACCATTCCCGTGCAAACAATGCTTCACCAGATACGTCTCCATCTCCTCTTTCCTTTTTCATGATTGTAGAATACCCATAGCAAAAGCATAGTTAAAGCTCTTCCATTTCAAGTATCATTTGAAGCAGGTCTTGTTCCTTTATCCAAATGACGTGAAGGATCAGAAAGTCGTCCAATATTTGTCAACGTTCGGATTCAAAGTAATGAAAAGATTCAAAAATCAAAAATCCCGCCCAAAACACAACCCTAGCTCTAAAACGCC
Organism: Solanum stenotomum; assembly: GCF_019186545.1. NCBI lineage: Eukaryota > Viridiplantae > Streptophyta > Magnoliopsida > Solanales > Solanaceae > Solanum > Solanum stenotomum. Next base: position 69,327,400 of record NC_064284.1, on the reverse strand, counting down.
TATAAATACTCGCATTCGGGAAGAATTTTGGGGCGGCTGATACTCTCATAAGTATTAATATTTGTTCTAATACATTTCATCTTTCCGCTCTCTATCGGATTTCTTGTTTTGAGTGTGTTCAAGCTCGTCTTTGTTCGAGTGTAGACCTGTGATCGAAGCACCTTGTTCACTGCCCTGCAACAGGTAATACTCCCTTTTTTATCTCTGTTTTATCATCGTGATTAAATATACATTCTAAGAAATCTATATGCCCAGAGTGATTCTTGCTTAAGTTGGCTGTGATCAAAGTTATATGGAGAGTATTTTGTATTTTTTTGAGACATGTACAGATTTGGACTTGTTTTTATTTAGGTTGAGTTTATAATGTGGAAATCAGTTTATTTTGTTTTGTTTCAAGTTTTACAACTTTTCTTTTTTTGCTTTTTTTTAGTTTATCTTAAGCTTGAGAAAGATATTATTGTTTTAATCTATTTCTAGTTGGTTTCAAAGTTGTCAGTTGCTAGACCCTTCTTATTCAACATTCAAATGTTATACGTTTTAGATGTTGTGAATGAAAGAATGGTTCCATTTTAGTTTCACATGAAATCAGTTTTGGTTATTAGTTAATTTTTCGTTTGGTGTCTTTGTATTATAAAATTACAGCTCGTATATTGTTATGTAAAAGTATATCTAAAGGGTATAGCTTCTATTTTGGCATAATTAGAAATTAAGTGATAAGTGTTAGCATATCATTATCTCACACTGCATATGATTTTCCCTCATGTAGCTATATGTAAAACTTGAGCTTAAGCCTTCTTTTAACTCTCTATTAGTGTATAACCGTTTTTTTGTTTCATTTCTTCTTTTATTTTTATTTTAAAAAAAATAAAATATTATGTGTTGGCTATGTATAAAGAAATCAATATCAAAAGAGCCATGGTTGTAGCCTCATTGTTCACGTTATATGAGTGTAAATTTTTATTCTTTTATATTCTATTAGAGATATGCATGGAAGCCTGTTTGATATTATGAAGGCTATGAATTATTTCTTCCTAGTTGAATATGAAGTATTTGAGGTTTAGCTTATGTTCAATATATATATTTTATGATTTAGCTATTTTTTTTAGTTGGTCCAGAAGTCTTCAATAGCTAATGAGTATTTTATTTGATGCTTGCATATCTTGTGTTTGTAATAATATATACATTGTATAATTTTGCTTAGTTCTACATTTGATTTTCACTATCGTTTAAAGTCGAATCGTCTCACTAATCTCCTCTTTACTTTCTTTTTATTTACATGTACACTCGGGGGCGCATATGGAGTTGCAATATGACTCCACCTCTATCCAAATTAGAGAAGCGACCTATCTTGCATTTAGCTCGTGTCTAGAATGATTCACTCATTCCAAAAGAAAATCCCGCATTTCCTCCTTACCTCAAAGCTTTATATTTTTTTTATGCATACATATATGTTGTTATCTTTGACTAACATTTTACACTTCTTTTGGCACCTATATTTATATTTCGTTTCAATTTATATTTGAACTTATGCAAACTAATTAACTAAGAACTTAAGCAAACCTAGTAGCTCACCTTCCCCTCCTCTAGATATTGGGTTTAATATATTAATTTGGCTTAGAACAATGACCTATAAATTAAGTTCTTTTGTTGCTTAACTCGCTTGTTAGTTTGAGAAAGTTTTGTTTTGCAAAGAAGTTGGACCCTTTTTTAATGAATATGTATGTTGCTGTACTTTTTCATAAACTAAGGTCTTAATGTCACGCCCCGAGCCTACACCCTGGACGTGGCCGGCACTCGAAGACCATTGCTGGTCCCCAAGCGAACCCTCATCCTGGCTGACTCCAAGCGGAATACTAACTTAAGCATACAAGAGCTTAAAACTAAATAAGAGTTTATAAACTCAACTTCACAAATCTTTAACTCAAAAGAAAACTCTGTATAATAGAATATATATACAACTCGCCATAAAAGGCAACTTTAGTCTTCAAAACATTTAACAAAATAAATGAAGACACTTCTGAAACTCTATTGTCTATCTATGAAGCCTCTAACTGATAAAGATGGAAGTCGGGACAAGACCCACGACCTCCTAACAACTGATACAACTGAAAGGTAAATGAAATCCTCCGGAAGCAAAGAGGCTTGT
>NC_064284.1:69313509-69323028 GCF_019186545.1 Solanum stenotomum | reverse complement strand
TTTTTTTTTTCCATACTTAGCCAAATTTTCCAGATTCTTTCCAAAATGACTATTTCCAATTCAACTCTTCTTGGAACTCAATGTGCTACACCTAGGGACCTTAACTTAACACTCAAGAAATTTTATTCCTCGGTAAAATCTCACTCCACATGAAGGACGGCTCGAGTCTTAGTTCGAAAAATTCTCTGGGGTGTTACACTTAAACACAACTTTTCTAACACTTTCCACAAACCTTTGTTAGAATTAAGAATAAAAGTGTAAGTATTTGAACTCTAAAGTGATTTATTTTGAGAATTTAAAAAGGGCCGATTTGTATGTCTTTGTTTATATTTTTAAAATGTTAACTTTATAAAATGTTGATATGTCTAGAGTTTTAAAACACAACTCTTTTTGGGAATTATGAGTAGGCGAATTTGAAGATAAAAGGCTTTCAATTGGATAAAAACTTTTATTTTTTTTATCAAGGCAAAATATATTTCATTATCTTTAGCTTCAAGATTTCCTTGTTAATTCAATTTCATAAAAAAGATTTTCTTTCTTAAACAAAAAGCATTTGACTTGGCCAGCTATTTTGAAGATAACAAATTGTGCATATTTCATTCAAACTCCTTTTTTCTCGCTAAAAAATCAAGTTTAAATTAATGGTTGTTTCATTTCATTCTTTTAGATCTTTCTATATGAAGTTAGTATATTTTAAGGTTTTTATACTTTAATCTTTTTTAGGTTACTTTGCCATGATTTAATTAATACTAGTTTTTTCTTAGCTTTTAATGGTTATTTTATTTTTTCTCTAATTAACCTAAGTTTGGCCGGTTAATAGTTTTAAAACTAATCTTAAAGGATGCCTTACCCCTTCCCTTTAGGATCAATTAGAACTCTTACCTAGAATCACATAAGTTAGTAGACCTTAATTGAAGTCAATTTTAGTATTACTTAGTTAATAATTTAGGTATCCTAATTTACCTTAAAATAATTAGGTGGCGACTTCTTAAGTTAATTAATTTGGAAATCACCAATACGTTGTACACGTTTTGACCTCGAGTTAAAATGGGGTATAACAATATATACATGTAATGTTGATATAATAAACAAGCAGTTCAGTTCTGTAAACTATATGATATCAGAGCCACTAGGGCTCAAGATCTTAGTTTAAAAATTTCAGAACTTTTCCTAGCATCTTGGGAAAAGGTTTCGGCTACTTGGGTTTTGGCAGCATACATCTGGGCTTGTTGTCCCAGCATTGCCTCATCAGTTCCAACGTACTCCAGGATTGATTTTTGGTGTTAAATCACTAGAGGATAATAATTTCTTCACTTTTAGGTTCGATTTTTATCCCTTGCATTGTGACGTAAAATCTGGAAATTGCTTTGCGCTTCAATGGCTGCTTGGGTTCAGTTTTAGTGTCAATTTTTTTTGTTCTTTTCAACCAGTTTGGTGTCAGATTTTTGATCCTTTGCTCTTATCGATCAATTTCTTGGATAAACATTAGTTAAAATGTCTGATGATAAATCTTCCATGATTGGAATTGTTCCAGCATTGTCCAAAATTACTACTAATAAATTAAATGGGTCTAATTATTTAGTTTGGAGTAGAAAAATCAGGGTCTACTTGTGTAGTGTTGAAAAGGATGACCATCTTATCCAAGATCCTCCAACTGATGATACTAGACTTGGCTTAGAGATGATGATAGACTACTCTTGCAAATTATAAAATCTATTGACAATGAAGTTGTTGGTTTGGTTAATCACTGTGAGTTTGTGAAAGAGTTAATGGATTATTTGGAGTATTTGTATTCTGGCAAAGGTAATTTATCTCGGATTTATGAAGTTTCTAAGGCTTTCTATCATTCTGAGAAGGAAGTTAAGTCACTTACTACATACTTCATGGAGTTGAAGAAAACCTACAAGGAACTGAATATACTTCTACCATTCAATATTGATATAAAGGTGCAGCAGGCTCAGAGGGAATGAATGGCAATAATGAATTTTTTAGCTGGACTCCCATTTGATATTGAGACTGCTAAATCACATATTCTGTCTAGTTCTGAGATTAGCTCTCTCAAAGATGTTTTCAGTCGGGTGTTGCGCACAGAGAGTACTCCATCCAACTAGCAGACCAATGTGCTTGTTGTTAAAGGAGGAAGAGGAGGAAGAAATAATGCAAGGAGATGGAACAACAATGATGCAGGGAGATGGAACAACAACAATGATGCAAAGAGATGGAATAATAACAATGATGTAGGGAAGTGGAATCATAACAATAAGGTGGAACAACAACAATAATGCTGGGAGATGGAACAATAATAAAAGAGGAGACAATGATGCTGGGAGATGGAACAACAACATTACTTGTCGTTATTGTACGGAACCCGAGCACATAAAGCAAAATAGTAAGAAATTATAGATTCACGACCAACAACTTGAGACTCAGACTACCGTTGTTGCTTCCACTTCTAAGTCACCCTCAATTGTTACAATCTCAACCGATGAGTATGCCAGACTTACAAAGTATTAGGAATCAATGAATGAAACCACTCCAGCCCATGACCTTACTAAGTCAAGTAACAAATGTCTCATTTCCTCCTTAAGCAATTGGATCAATGATTCGGGTGCCACAGATCACATGACAATTAATCCCAAAATAATCTGTAAATTTCGGTCACATAAAGCACCATCCTTTGTTACCATAGCTGATGGATCTAGTTGCACCATTGAGGGATCTGGAACCATTAACCCTACTTCATCTATTACTTGTCCTCTAATCTAGGCCTACCTAGTCTTGCCTTTAATCTGATTTTTGGGAGTGAACTTACCAAAGAACTACAATGTTTTGTCTCCATATTTCCCGATTATTGTCTTTTTGAGGATCTTATGACGAAGCATATTATTGGTAAAGGACATGTATCAAACGGTCTCTAATGGGGTCCTCCATCAGTTGCTTGCTCCAGTATCGTCTCGTCATTTGAAGCACATGGTCGTTTGGGACATAATTCTCTAACAGTTTTGAACAAATTATTTGCCATTTTGCAAAACACCATAGAAGCTAGTTAAGTCCTAGGAATAATAAGCGGGCTGATTTTGCTTTCGATTTTGTTCATTCAGATATTTGGGAACCATGTCCGGTTGTTTCTAAAGTTGGGTTCAGATATTTTGTTACTTTTGTGGATGATTTTTCCTAAATGACATGGATTTACTTTATGAAAAATTGTTCTGAAGTGTTCTCCCATTTCTCTAATTTTTGTGCTGAGATTAAGACGCAGTTTACTGCTTCTATCCATATATTGAGGAGTAATAATGCTAAAGAATTCATGTCAACATCATTTCAAAACTACATGAATCAATATGGTATTCTTCATCACTCTTCGTGTGTGTAGTCACACTCTCAAAATGGAGTAGTTGAGAGAAAATAGGCATTTGCTTGAGAGTGCTCGTGTTTTGCTATTCCAAATGAAGGTACCTAAGCAATTTTGGGCAGATGCGGTATCCACACCTAGCTTTTTAATTAATCACATGCCATCCACAGTGATTAATGGTGTTATTCCCTATTGTGTTCTCTTTTCGAATAAGCCATTATTTTCGTTCAAGCCAAAGGTGTGGAAGTACTTGTTATGTTCGTGATGTGCGACCCCATGTTACTAAACTAGATCCAAAGGCCTTGAAGTATCTTTTTGGGATATTCTCGATTACAAAAGGGTTATCGATGCTACTCTTCAATCCTTAAATGATATATGGTGTCCATAGATGTGGTGTTCTATAAGAACATTTCCTTTTTTTCTTCTCCCGATACTTCTCCCACTCAGGGGAAGGAAGAAGAAGAATGGCTCATTTATAAGACCAGTCTAATGAGCTTAGAACACCATAAGGAAGTTTGTGGTAGTGTTGAGCAGTCAACAAAGAATGTCTTCTGATGTTCCTCCTGCTCAAACAAAGTCGCCGATAATTCTAGTTTACTCTAGGCGACAAGCGACCTATGATACATGTCTTGCGCCAACTCTTTTGACATCAGATCCTCCTTTAGTCAATCCCCGTTCATCAGAAAATCTTGACATTCCCATTGCTCTTCGCAAAGGTAAGCGTCAATGTCAATCAGTATATTTCATTGCTAATTTTATCTCATATGACCACTTGTCTCCCGCATCTTGCTCTTTGATTGCATTAGATGAAAATCACACTTGGGATTTGGTGGACTTACCTAAAGGGAAAATGGTAGTGGAATGTAAGTGGGTTTTTACGGTCAAAGTAAATCTTGATGGTTCTGTGGCGAAGCTTAAAACCAAATTAGTGGCTAAAGGATATGCTCGACTCATATGGTGGATTATTTTGATACTTTTTCTCCAGTGGCCAAACTCACTTCCATTCTCTTGTTTATTTCTCTAGTTGTTTCTAAGAATTGGCCGCTAATCAGTTGGATATCAAGAATGCATTTCTTCATGGTGATCTCCAAGAAGAAGTGTATATGGAGCAACCACTCGATTTTGTTGCTCAGGGAGAGAGTAGTAAAGTTTGTCACTTGAAGAAATCCTTGTATGGTCTGAAACAAAGTCCACATGCTTGGTTTGGGAATTTTAGTGAGGTAGTTCAGAAGTTTGGGCTTACAAAGAGCAAATGTGGTCATTCGGTCTTCTATAGACAATCATCAGTTGGCATTATTCTTCTTGTTTTATATGTTGATGACATTATCATCACTGGGAGTGATTATGCAGGAATATCTTCTCTCAAATCATTCGTGCATTCGACATTTCACACGAAAGACTTGGGACAGTTGAAATACTTCTTGGGAATAGAAGTAAGTAGGAGTAAGAAGGGAATATTTTTATCTCAAAGAAAGTATATCCTTGACCTTCTTGAGGAAACTGGAAAGTCGGCAGCCAAGCCTTGTAGTACTCCAATGGTTCCCAAGATGCAGCTAACAAAAGATGATGGTGATCCCTTCAATGATCCAGAGAGACACAAGTAATTAGTTGGGAAATTAAACTATCTCACTGTAACTCGTCCGGATATTGCTTTTGCAGTTAGTGTTGTTAGTCAGTTCATGTCCACACCTACAGTCAAACATTAGGCAGCTTTGAAGCAAATATTATGTTACTTGAAAGGCGCCCCTGGACTTGGCATAGTATATAGTAATAATGGACATATTTGTTAGCATGATTGGACAGATTCTAAATATTTGTACATATCTATGTTATAACTCTAAATATTTGTGTAATGATGATAGGAGATAATATAGATTAATGTAGCATATTTTCAGAGATATTACAATTAGGAATAACATATATTTAGGGATATATAGCAGATTTTTAGGCATGTAAATCATAATTCTTTCTATTTAATGGAAGAACTCTCATTTGAGAGAACTCATTCAGCAAAATTGGCATGGTATTAGAGCCTTTTTCAGTGCTTTGATTCTTAGTGTCTTTCATCTGTGGTTTCTTTCAAATTTTTTTTTGAAAGTTTTGGTTCTGCTTACTTTTTTAGTCAACAATAAGTCCTAAGTGTCTTGGAATTTTAGGCATCTAGGAATCTTAGTCTTGGTCATTCTGGTTATTTTTTATCATTGCATTTCTATCATCCTTAACTTGTCAAGAACATGGCGTCATATCAGTTTGAGTCCTTCCATGTTCGTTTCACAAGAAAAAATTACTCTGCCTGGGAATTTCAATTCCAACTATTTGTCATCGGAAAAGAATTATTAGGACATATAGATAGAAGCGATCCTACTCCTACTGATCCTACAAAGCTTGGTCAATGGAAGGTTAAAGATGCTCGGGTGATGACATGGATTTTAGGGTCAATTGACCCTCTTATTGTTCTTAATCTCAGGCCATACAAGATAGCAAAGGCCATGTGGGATTATTTACAAAAGGTTTACAACCAAGACCATAGCGCAAGAACATTTTCAGTTAGAACATGAATTTGCTATGTATTCTCAAGGAGATCTCTCTGTTCAAGATTATTTCTCTAGATTTCAGAACTTATGGGTTGAATTTACCGATAGTGTTTATACTAAAATACCTTCTAAATCTCTCTCCATCATTCAAGGAGTTCATGAACAAAGCAAGCGAGATCAATTTTTGATGAAATTACGATCTGATTTTGAAAATGTTCGCTCCAACTTGATGAACCGTGATCCATCTCCCTCGTTGGAGGTCTGTTTTAGGGTGTTACTTCGTGAAGAGCAGCGTCTCTTCACACAAAATGCTTTTCATCAAGGAAATGTTGTCACTGTCGCATTTGCAGCTCAAGAGAAAGGAAAGGGCATGGATATGACTAGAACTCAATGCTACAATTGCAAGAAATATGGTCATATTGCTAGCAATTGTGGCAAGAAGTTTTGTAATTATTGTAAACAACAAGGACACATTATCAAAGACTGTCCCACACGTCCTCAAAACCGTAGGGTAAATGCTTTTCAAGTTGGGATATATGGTTCAACTACAGATAACTCGTCTTCAGTAGGACAAGTTCTTACTCCTGAAATGGTCCAACAAATGATCTTGTCAGCATTTTCAGCTTTGGGGCTGCAAGGTAATAAGATCATATCTAAATTTTGGCTTATTGATTCTGGCGCTTCCAATCATATGACCAACTCAACTAATATACTCAAAAACATCCGTGAGTATAATGGTCCAACACAAATTTAGGTTGCCAATGGTAATAATTTACCCATTACCAAGGTTGGGGATATTACTGAAACTTTCAAGAATGTTTTTGTATCACCAAAGCTCTCCACTAGTCTTATTTCAGTTGGCCAATTGGTAGATAACAATTGTGATGTGAATTTTTCTTGTAATGGTTGCCTTGTGCAAGATCAAGTGTCGGGGACGATAATCGCGAAGGGGCCTAAAGTTGGAAGATTGTTTCCTATACACTTTTCTATTCCTCGTGTTCTAGCTTTTGCTTCCACCACTACTAAGAATGAGGTTTGGCATAAACGTCTAGGACATCCAAATTCTATTGTGTTGTCTCATTTGTCCAATTCTGGTTTATTAGGAAATAAAAATCAATTTTCAGTTGCTTCCTTTAATTGTTCTACTTGTAAATTAGGCAAAAGTAAAACTCTTTCTTTTCCTAATTTTGGTAGTCGTGCTGCAAAGTGTTTTGATGTCATTCATAGTGATGTTTGGGTCATTTCACCAATTATTTCTCATGCTCATTTCAAGTATTTTGTGACATTTATAGATGACTATAGTCGGTTTACATGGGTGTATTTTCTTCGATCTAAATCTGAAGTGTTTTCCATATTCAAGAAATTTTTGGCTTACGTTGAGACTCAATTTTCCACATGCATCAAACTATTAAGATCTGATTCTGGTGGAGAATATATGTCTCATGAATTCAATAATTTCTTGCTTGAGAAAGGAATTGTATCACAGCGCTCTTGCCCATATACGCCACAACAAATTGGGGTTGCTGAGTGTAAAAATCATCATCTTTTAGATGTCACTCGTACTTTATTGATTGAGTCCTCTGTTCCATCTAAATATTGGGTTGAAGCTTTGTCTACTGTTGTTTATTAGATTAATAGACTTCCATCTAAAGTGTTAAATCTTGAGTCTCCATATTATCGTCTTTTTCATAAGCATCCCAGCTATCATAGTTTTCATACGTTCGGTTATGTTTGTTTTGTGCACCTGCCTCATTTTCAACGGAATAAACTCTATGTTCAGTCTATTCAATGTGCTTTTATGGGCTATAGTACTTCGCAGAAAGGTTTTATTTGCTATGATCCAAGTTCTAACAAATTTCGTGTTTCTAGAAATGTTATTTTCTTTGAGAATTAGTATTTCTTTCCTACTCATGTTGAGTCATCTTCTGTTTCTCCTCTTCTTCCTACTTTTGAGGATTTGTCATTGTCTTCTAAGCGGTTCAAATCAAGATTTGTGTATGAACGACGTCGGCCAACTTTACCCCATCCCGAAACAGATCCGCCACCTGAGACTCCTCCACAACCAGAATCTGAGATTTCTTCAAGGTCTACTCCTCAGCGATCTACTAGAGTGTCTCAAACTCTTAAACGATATGGTTTTTCTTCTACTTTATCCACCATCTCTATTCCAACAGGTTACTCACAAGCTTCCAAGCTTGAATGTTGGCAAAAAGCAATGGAGGAGGAACTTTTGGCTCTAAAGAAAATAACACAAGGGACATTGTTCCTTGTCCTCCAAATGTCCGTCCAATTGGATGTAAATGGGTTTATTCAATTAAACTTAATTTTGATGGAACTCTTGATCGGTACAAAGCTCGATTGGTGGTCCTTGGCAACAAACAAGAGTATGGTGTAAATTATGAGGAGACTTTTGCATCTATAGCAAAAATGACTACTGTGCGAACTATTATTGCCATTGCTGCATCACAAAATTGGCCTCTTCATCAAATGGATGTCAAAAATGCTTTTCTTCATGGTGATCTCAAAGAAGATATTTATATGAAACGCCCACTTGGTTTGTTCTCATCACCTACATCAAATGTATGCAAGTTGAAACAGTCTTTATATGGATTAAAACAAGCTCCAAGAGCTTGGTTTGATAAGTTTTGTTCTACTTTGCTTCAATTCTCTTTTGAGCAGAGCAAATATGATTCATCTTTGTTTCTTCGAAAAACATCTGCAAGTTGTGTTCTTCTTTTGGTGTATGTAGATGACATTATTATCACAGGAACTGATTCTTCACTTATCACTGGCCTCCAACAGCAGCTTAAAGATTCTTTTCATATGAAAGATCTTGGTATTCTTACATACTTTTTGGGGTTAGAAGTTCATTATGATTCTTTAGGTGTGTTCTTGAACCAACACAAATATACTCAGGACTTGCTTGCTTTGGCTGGTCTTCAAAAATCTTCCTCTGTAAATACTCCATTGGAATTGAATGTAAAGTACTATCGTGCGGAAGGAGATCTTCTTCCTGATCCAACTTTGTATCGGCAATTAGTTGGGAGCCTAAATTATCTTACTATTACTAAGCCTGATATCTCTTTTGCAGTTCAACAAGTGAGTCAATTTATGCAGGCATCACGTCATCTACATTTGGTGGTTGTCCGTCGCATCATTCGATATCTCTTGGCAACATCTACTCGTGGATTATTCTTTCCTAGTGGTTCTAAGATTCAACTTAATGCATTTAGTGATTCTGCTTGGGCTGGATGTCCTGATACTCGTCACGGGTTGGTGCATGTTTCTTGGAGATTTCTTGATATCTTGGAAGAGCAAGAAGCAAGACCGTGTATCAAAATCTTCCACCGAATCTGAATATCGAGCAATGTCTACTGCTTGCTCTGAGATTGTTTGGCTTCGTGGTTTACTTGCAGAAATTGAATTTCCTCAATCTAATCCTACTCCCCTCCATGCTGACAACACAAGTGCTATTCAGATTGCTACTAATCCAGTTTATCATGAAAGGACCAAACACATTGAAGTGGATTGTCATTATATCAGAGAAGTTGTAGATAAGAGAGTCGTTACTCTTCCACATGTATCCAGTGATCTTCAAATAGCTGATGTGTTTACAAAGTCTATGGCACAACA
>NC_064284.1:69247288-69309399 GCF_019186545.1 Solanum stenotomum | reverse complement strand
GAGTGAACTTACCAAAGAACTACAATGTTTTGTCTCCTTATTTCCCGATTATTGTCTTTTTGAGGATCTTATGACGAAGCAGATTATTGGTAAAGGACATGTATCAAACGGTCTCTAATGGGGTCCTCCATCAGTTGCTTGCTCCAGTATCGTCTCGTCATTTGAAGCACATGGTCGTTTGGGACATAATTCTCTAACAGTTTTGAAGAAATTATTTGTCATTTTGCAAAACACCATAGAAGCTAGTTAAGTCCTAGGAATAATAAGCGGGCTGATTTTGCTTTCGATTTAGTTCATTCAGATATTTGGGAACCATGTCCGGTTGTTTCTAAAGTTGGGTTCAGATATTTTGTTACTTTTGTGGATGATTTTTCCTGAATGACATGGATTTACTTTATGAAAAATTGTTCTGAAGTGTTCTCCCATTTCTCTAATTTTTGTGCTGAGATTAAGACGCAGTTTACTGCTTCTATCCATATATTAAGGAGTAATAATGCTAAAGAATTCATGTCAACATCATTTCAAAACTACATGAATCAATATGGTATTCTTCATCACTCTTCGTGTGTGTAGTCACACTCTCAAAATGGAGTAGTTGATAGAAAATAGGCATTTGCTTGAGAGTGCTCTTTGCTATTCCAAATGAAGGTACCTAAGCAATTTTGGGCAGATGCGGTATCCACACCTAGCTTTTTAATTAATCGCATGCCATCCACAGTGCTTAATGGTGTTATTCCCTATTGTGTTCTCTTTTCGAATAAGCCATTATTTTCGTTCAAGCCAAAGGTGTGGAAGTACTTGTTATGTTCGTGATGTGCGACCCCATGTTACTAAACTAGATCCAAAGGCCTTGAAGTATCTTTTTGGGATATTCTCGCTTACAAAAGGGTTATCGATGCTACTCTCCAATCCTTAAATGATATATGGTGTCCATAGATGTGGTGTTCTATGAGAACATTTCCTTTTTTTCTTCTCCCGATACTTCTCCCACTCAGGGGAAAGAAGAAGAAGAATGGCTCATTTATAAGACCAATCTAATAAGCTTAGAACACCATAAGGAAGTTTGTGGTAGTGTTGAGCAGTCAACAAAGAATGTCTTCTGATGTTCCTCCTGCTCAAACAAAGTCGCCGATAATTCTAGTTTACTCTAGGCGACAAGTGACCTATGATACATGTCTTGCGCCAACTCTTTTGTCATCAGATCCTCCTTTGGTCAATCCCCGTCCATCAGAAAATCTTGACATTCCCATTGCTCTTCGCAAAGGTAAGCGTCAGTGTCAATCAGTATATTTCATTGCTAATTTTATCTCATATGACCACTTGTCTCCCGCATCTTGCTCTTTGATTGCATTAGATGAAAATCACACTTGGGATTTGGTGGACTTACCTAAAGGGAAAATGGCAGTGGAATGTAAGTGGGTTTTTACGGTCAAAGTAAATCTTGATGGTTCTGTGGCGAAGCTTAAAACCAGATTAGTGGCTAAAGGATATGCTCGACTCATATGGTGGATTATTTTGATACTTTTTCTCCGGTGGCCAAACTCACTTCCATTCTCTTGTTTATTTCTCTAGTTGTTTCTAAGAATTGGCCGCTAATCAGTTGGATATCAAGAATGCATTTCTTCATGGTGATCTCCAAGAAGAAGTGTATATGGAGCAACCACTCGGTTTTGTTGCTCAGGGAGAGAGTAGAAAAGTTTGTCACTTGAAGAAATCCTTGTATGGTGTGAAACAAAGTCCACATGCTTGGTTTGGGAATTTTAGTGAGGTAGTTCAGAAGTTTGGGCTTACAAAGAGCAAATGTGGTCATTCGGTCTTCTATAGACAATCATCAGTTGGCATTATTCTTCTTGTTGTATATGTTGATGACATTATCATTACTGGGAGTGATTATGCAGAAATATTTTCTCTCAAATCATTCGTGCATTCGACATTTCACACGAAAGACTTGGGACAGTTGAAATACTTCTTAGGAATAGAAGTAAGTAGGAGTAAGAAGGGAATATTTATATCTTAAAGAAAGTATATCCTTGACCTTCTTGAGGAAATTGGAAAGTCGGCAGCCAAGCCTTGTAGTACTCCAATGGTTCCCAAGACGCAGCTAACAAAAGATGATGGTGATCCCTTCAATGATCCAGAGAGACACAAGTAATTAGTTGGGAAATTAAACTATCTCACTGTAACTCGTCCGGATATTGCTTTTGCAGTTAGTGTTGTTAGTCAGTTCATGTCCACACCTACAGTCAAACATTAGGCAGCTTTGAAGCAAATATTATGTTACTTGAAAGGCGCCCCTGGACTTGGCATAGTATATAGTAATAATGGACATATTTGTTAGCATGATTGGACAGATTCTAAATATTTGTACATATCTATGTTATAACTCTAAATATTTGTGTAATGATGATAGGAGATAGCATAGATTAATGTAGCATATTTTCAGAGATATTACAATTAGGAATAACATATATTTAGGGATATATAGCAGATTTTTAGGCATGTAAATCATAATTCTTTCTATTTAATGGAAGAACTCTCATTTGAGAGAACTCATTCAGCAAAATTGGCATGGTATTAGAGCCTTTTTCAGTGCTTTGATTCTTAGTGTCTTTCATCTGTGGTTTCTTTCAAAAATTTTTTTGAAAGTTTTGGTTCTGCTTACTTTTTTAGTCAACAGTAAGTCCTAAGTGTCTTGGAATTTTAGGCATCTAGGAATCTTAGTCTTGGTCATTCTGGTTATTTTTTATCATTGCATTTCTATCTTCCTTAACTTGTCAAGAACATGGCGTCATATCAATTTGAGTCCTTCCATGTTCGTTTCACAAGAAAAAATTACTCTGCCTGGGAATTTCAATTCCAACTATTTGTCATCGGAAAAGAATTATTAGGACATATAGATAGAAGCGATCCTACTCCTACTGATCCTACAAAGCTCGGTCAATGGAAGGTTAAAGATGCTCGGGTAATGACATGGATTTTAGGGTCAATTGACCCTCTTATTGTTCTTAATCTCAGGCCATACAAGATAGCAAAGGCCATGTGGGATTATTTACTAAAGGTTTACAACCAAGACCATAGCGTAAGACACTTTCAGTTAGAACATGAATTTGCTATGTATTCTCAAGGAGATCTCTCTGTTCAAGATTATTTCTCTAGATTTCAGAACTTATGGGCTGAATTTACCGATAGTGTTTATACTAAAATACCTTCTAAATCTCTCTCCATCATTCAAGGAGTTCATGAACAAAGCAAGCGAGATCAATTTTTGATGAAATTACGATCTGATTTTGAAAATGTTCGCTCCAACTTGATGAACCGTGATCCATCTCCCTCGTTGGAGGTTTGTTTTAGGGAGTTACTTCGTGAAGAGCAGCGTCGCTTCACACAAAATGCTTTTCATCAAGGAAATGTTGTCACTGTCGCATTTGCAGCTCAAGGGAAAGGAAAGGGCATGGATATGACTAGAACTCAATGCTACAATTGCAAGAAATATGGTCATATTGCTAGCAATTGTGGCAAGAAGTTTTGTAATTATTGTAAACAACAAGGACACATTATCAAAGAGTGTCCCACACGTCCTCAAAACCGTAGGGTAAATGCTTTTCAAGTTGAGATATATGGTTCAACTACAGATAACTCGTCTTCAGTAGGACAAGTTCTTACTCCTGAAATGGTCCAACAAATGATCTTGCCAGCATTTTCAGCTTTGGGGCTGCAAGGTAATAAGGTAATATCTAAATTTTGGCTTATTGATTCTGGCGCTTCCAATCATATGACCAACTCAACTAATATACTCAAAAACATCCGTGAGTATAATGGTCCAACACAAATTTAGGTTGCCAATGGTAGTAATTTACCCATTACCAAGGTTGGGGATATTAGTGAAACTTTCAAGAATGTTTTTGTATCACTAAAGCTCTCCACTAGTCTTATTTCAGTTGGCTAATTGGTAGATAACAATTGTGATGTGAATTTTTCTCGTAATGGTTGCCTTGTGTAGGATCAAGTGTCGGGGACGATAATCACGAAGGGGCCTAAAGTTGGAAGATTGTTTCCTATACACTTTTCTATTCCTCGTGTTCTAGCTTTTGCTTCCACCACTACTAAGAATGAGGTTTGGCATAAACGTCTAGGACATCCAAATTCAATTGTGTTGTCTCATTTGTCCAATTCTGGTTTATTGGGAAATAAAAATCAATTTTCAGTTGCTTCCTTTAATTGTTCTACTTGTAAATTAGGCAAAAGTAAAACTCTTTCTTTTCCTAATTTTGGTAGTCGTGCTGCAAAGTGTTTTGATGTCATTCATAGTGATGTTTGGGGCATTTCACCAGTTATTTCTCATGCTCATTTCAAGTATTTTGTGACATTTATAGATGACTATAGTCGGTTTACATGGGTGTATTTTCTTCGATCTAAATCTGAAGTGTTTTCCATATTCAAGAAATTTTTGGCTTACGTTGAGACTCAATTTTCCACATGCATCAAACTATTAAGATCTGATTCTGGTGGAGAATATATGTCTCATGAATTCAATAATTTCTTGCTTGAGAAAGGAATTGTATCACAACGCTCTTGCCCATATACGCAACAACAAAATGGGGTTGCTGAGTGTAAAAATCGTCATCTTTTAGATGTCACTCGTACTTTATTGATTGAGTCTTCTGTTCCATCTAAATATTGGGTTGAAGCTTTGTCTACTGTTGTTTATTAGATTAATAGACTTCCATCTAAAGTGTTAAATCTTGAGTCTCCATATTATCGTCTTTTTCATAAGCATCCCAGCTATCATAGTTTTCATACGTTCAGTTGTGTTTGTTTTGTGCACCTGCCTCATTTTCAACGGAATAAACTCTATGTTCAGTCTATTCAATGTGCTTTTATGGGCTATAGTACTTCGCAGAAAGGTTTTATTTGCTATGATCCAAGTTCTAACAAATTTCGTGTTTCTAGAAATGTTATTTTCTTTGAGAATCAGTATTTCTTTCCTACTCATGTTGAGTCATCTTCTGTTTCTCCTCTTCTTCCTACTTTTGAGGATTTGTCATTGTCTTCTAAGCAGTTCAAATCAGGATTTGTGTATGAACGACGTCGGCCAACTTTACCCCATCTCGAAACAGATCCGCCACCTGAGACTGCTCCACAACTAGAATCTGAGATTTCTTCAAGGTCTACTCCTCGACGATCTACTAGAGTGTCTCAAACTCTTAAACGATATGGTTTTTCTTCTACTTTATCCACCATCTCTATTCCAACAGGTTACTCACAAGCTTCCAAGCTTGAATGTTGGCAAAAAGCAATGGAGGAGGAACTTTTGGCTCTAAAGAAAATAACACAAGGGACATTGTTCCTTGTCCTCCAAATGTCCGTCCAATTGGATGTAAATGGGTTTATTCAATTAAACTTAATTCTGATGGAACTCTTGATCGGTACAAAGCTCGATTGGTGGTCCTTGGCAACAAACAAGAGTATGGTGTAAACTATGAGGAGACTTTTGCATCTGTAGCAAAAATGACTACTGTGAGAACTATTATTGCCATTGCTGCATCACAAAATTGGCCTCTTCATCAAATGGATGTCAAAAATGCTTTTCTTCATGGTGATCTCTAAGAAGATATTTATATGAAACCCCCACTTGGTTTGTTCTCATCACCTACATCAAATGTATACAAGTTGAAACAGTCTTTATATGGATTAAAACAAGCTCCAAGAGCTTGGTTTGATAAGTTTCGATCTACTTTGCTTCAATTCTCTTTTGAGCAGAGCAAATATGATTCGTCTTTGTTTCTTCGAAAAACATCTGCAAGTTGTGTTCTTCTTTTGGTGTATGTAGATGACATTATTATCACAGGAACTGATTCTTCACTAATCACTAGCCTCCAACAGTAGCTTAAGGATTCTTTTCATATGAAAGATCTTGGCATTCTTACATACTTTTTGGGGTTAGAAGTTCATTATGATTCTTTAGGTGTGTTCTTGAACCAACACAAATATACTCAGGACTTGCTTGCTTTGGCTGGTCTTCAAGAATCTTCCTCTGTAAATACTCAATTGGAATTGAATGTAACGTACTATCGTGCGGAATGAGATCTTCTTCCTGATCCAACTTTGTATCGGCAATTAGTTGGGAGCCTAAATTATCTTACTATTACTAAGCCTGATATCTCTTTTGCAGTTCAACAAGTGAGTCAATTTATGCAGGCATCACACCATCTACATTTGGTGGCTGTCCGTCGCATCATTCGATATCTCTTGGCAACATCTACTCATGGATTATTCTTTCCTAGTGGTTCTAAGATTCAACTTAATGCATTTAGTGATTTTGCTTGGGCTGGATGTCCTGATACTCGTCGCTCCGTCACGGGTTGGTGCATGTTTCTTGGAGATTTCTTGATATCTTGGAAAAGCAAGAAGCAAGACCGTGTATCAAAATCTTCCACCGAATCTGAATATTGAGCAATGTCTATTGCTTGCTCTGAGATTGTTTGGCTTCGTGGTTTACTTGCAGAAATTGAATTTCCTCAATCTAATCCTACTCCCCTCCATGCTGACAACACAAGTGCTATTCAGATTGCTACTAATCCAGTTTATCATGAAAGGACCAAACACATTGAAGTGGATTGTCATTATATCAGAGAAGTTGTAGATAATAGAGTCGTTACTCTTCCACATGTATCCAGTGATCTTCAAATAACTGATGTGTTTACAAAGTCTATGGCACAACAAAGTCATCAGTATCTGGTAGGCAAATTGATGCTTTTTGATCCACCGGCATCAATTTGAGGGGGATGTTAGCATGATTGGACATATTCTTAATATTTGTACGTATCTATGTTATAACTCTAAATATTTGTGTAATGATGATAGGAGATAGCATAGATTAATGTAGCATATTTTCAGATATATTACACTTAGGAATAGCATATATTTAGGGATATATATGTAAATCAAAATTCTTTCTATTTAATGGAAGAACTCCCATTTGAGAGAACTCATTCAGCAAAATTGACAATACTCACATTGAGTATTTTGCAGACGCCGATTGGGCTGGATCCAAGATTGATAGAAGGTCTACTACTGGCTATTGTGTCTTTGTGGGTAGAATTTTGGTGTCATGGAGAAGTAAGAAACAAAATGTTGTATCTTGATCCATTGCAGATTCCGAGTATAAAGCTATGGCACAATCCACATGTGAGATTATGTGGATACATCACCTCTTAAGTGAAGTTGGGTTGAAGTATCCCACACCCGCGAAACTTTGGTGTGATAATCAAACTGGTCTTCATATTGCCTCAAATCAAGTGTATCATGAAAGAACTAAGCACATTGAGGTGGACTGTCACTTTATTCGTGAAAAGATTCAAGAATACCTGATTTCCACAGGCTATGTGAAGACTGGAGAGCAACTAGCTGATTTGTTCACAAAGGCGTTGAATTGAGCTCGGGTTAACTATTTGTGTAACAAGCTAGGCATGATCAATATATATGCTCCAGCTTGAGAGGGAGTGTTACAAAATATTGTAAATACATTCTATTACCTTATATAGATAGGAGAGATCTGTAGGAATCATAAGAGATATGTAAGATATTTTCTTATCTTTGATGATGCTTCTTTCTAGTGTATATATACATGTAACGTTGATATAATAAACAAGCAGTTCAGTTCTGTAAACTACATGAATATTTGGGATGCCCTATCCATGTTGTGAAAAAAAAAACCCACTTGGTTGCTTGGAACAAAATGTGTTATCCTACAGAAGAGGGAGGGTTGGGCATAAGACAACTATCTGAGATGTCCAAATCTTTCATTGCAAAATTATGGTGGTTGTTCAGAACTCACAACTCTCTCTAGTCTACTTTCCTGATGATTAAATACTGCAGCAGAAAACATCCAGTTTCTAGAACAGGTGAATCTAAGATCTCTGGACCTTGGAGAAACCTAATAAACATCAAGAACGAGGTGGAACCTAGTATCTTGTGGAGGATAATAAAAGTAACTCTTCATTCCTCAGGGACAATTGGACAGGACTTGGGGCCATTGCCAATATTTATAATAGTAAAATTGACTAGAAACCTACTGTTGCTAACTTCATCATGGAATATTACTAAGCTCAAACAGTTCCAACCTGGAAATTTTGAAGTCTCGTCAGCTTGGAGGAGCTTGAGACAGAGTCAAGGTATCGCTCTTACTAATAATCTTTGGCATAAGGCTTTACCTTTCCAGTTTTCTTTTTTTAATTGGAAGCTCCTAGAGAACAGAATTCCTATTGATGACAATGTCAAAAAGAAAGGTGTTTCTCTTCCTTCAAGATGTGAATGTTGTGAAAACTACTGCAATGAGAATTTGGAGCATCTTTTCAAAAGAAATAATTTCAGCAAGAACATCTGGAATGTGTTCAGGAATCAGTTTGGTTTAGAGGAGGTTGGTGGAGGAATCAATCAAGAGATGATGGTATGGTGGACTGCTAAAACCCATAATCCTATTCACAAGGTTATGATTCAAATTATGCCTCTTCTTATTAGTTGCCAGATATGGAAGGCTAGATGCAAGAAGAGGTATGAACAAGTCAGACTTTATATGCCTAGAGTGGCCCACCTAATTAATGTTGATGCTATTCATGCACAATCAGTTTAACCAGATAGATAGCAACATCACTTCGAATCATATGATGTATATTTGTGACAATGCTAGACCCAAACTTAAAATTCTCAGAACATCCTGGACTTTCCCCCCTTCTAGTATGATTAAACTCAATACTGATGGATGCTCCAAAGGCAATCCTGGGGCATGTGGTGGTGGGGGAATTTTCAAGGGTCATCACGGGGAATTTGTCTCAGCTTTTCGGCCCCTTTGGTATCCAACAATGTTGCTGAGTCTTTGGCTCTGTCTATTGGAATTGAATGGTGCAAGGAAAATGGTATCAACATGGTCATTGTTGACTTAGATTCCTCATTGGTTATCAGTTGGGTTACTGGCAAGATGAAACCACCTTGGAATCTAAGACATTCAAATACACCCTTTTTTTAGACATGTTGGACTTTTGGACATTTGAAGAAAATATGATGAATGATTTCCTCAATTAATGAACAATAAATTAAATGACGTGACAGGGAGAGGAGGATGTGAAAAGAGGAGAGTAGTCATGGGTAACCTTTGGCAGGGTAAGAGAAACATAGGGCTTTGAATATGTATGGGTGTCTGTAATATCCAAAGACATGCCTGGATTTCGTGATCCATCTCAGAGAGTATGGTGTGGAGAAGGAAATGGTAAGCCAATTTGATGTCAAAATAACAATTAGGATTAGGGAACCAACCAAAGGTGTTTGTACACGAAGCTGGTGAAATATAGGTAGCACGAAAAAACACAAAGACTATAGGAGGTATGTTAAAAGTAAGTTGGGTGAGGTCCCAAGTATTCTGTAGGAGTGGAATATAAATAGTGAGGGGTTGAAGATTTTTTGGAATTGATCTAATAAGGAGATTGCTGGAAGCAAAATTAGTAGGTACCCAAATGTCCTTCAATAAATTGATTAAATTCCAAACAAGGACGGAGCTATGGTGGTGCAAGGATGGTTAGTCAAATATCCTTCACCGGAAAATTACGTTGTATATATCGGTCAAACTTTACTTTATATTGGTAAATAGAACATTTTGAACACCGTTTGATGCAATAGAGAGCAGTGGCTTAGCAGCGAGGGTAGGCACAAAGCGGCATGGCATCCTATTCGATTCCTAGCGTCCACATATTTGTTTTATCATTTTGTATCCTGCCATTTTGCTTCACTCAAGTTCGATTCGGATGTCCACATTTTTCTCATATAATTTTTGGTGCACCCAATCATCGGGTGGGGGAGGGGGGAATAGTAATTTAATTATCATCCAAAGTTTGAACACCCATTATAAAACTTTTGACTTCCAAAACCTATATTCTAATGGATGTCAATCTTAAGAAATTGTAGTCCAAGCTTTTCCAAATATGGGATTCTTTTCCTATTGAACAAAATTATTATCAGTTAATAGAGACATTTTTGATCCATTAAGCAACAATGTGAATTTTTTAGAACCAAATTTTAGCGGAAAGAAAACTTTTTGACCAAATTATTAAGGATAACACATTTTGAAATCAAACTATTGACGAAATACAAGTTTTTGTTCAACTGTACCTAACACATTTATGACTATTTTCCATTTTTGTAAACAATTATGTCATGATTGAATCAAAGTGGACCAAATTATCCCCATTTATTACTCATTTTTCCTCACATTGTAACGGAAAGGGGTGCACTAGATCTGAGTGACATTACCTGAAAATTATAATGGATTTCGGCGAGAAGATAGCCATGGATTCTGGCGAAAACATAGAAGAAACAACAACAGCTGTAGACCGAATCAGTCAGTTGTCGGACGATCTTCTCCTTCACATTCTCTCTCTTATGCCGACCGAAGCCGCACTTGTGACAAGTGCTCTCTCAAAAAGGTGGCACTATCTTTGGAAATCACTTGATAGTTTCTCTTTTAGTACATTTGGTAACTATGAGTGGTATGTATCCTATGTTGATTATGTATTAGGTCATTCAGTTTCTCCCAAAATTAAAAAGTTTCAACTCGATAGTAATGAGCCGGATGCATACAAGTCAGACATGGATCGATGGCTTAGTTTTGCTATTGAAAAGAAAGTGGAAAATTTGAAAATCCAGTCAGTCTCTGAAGAAGAGGTTTATGCATTGCCGGAATGTTTATACACCTGTTCGTCGTTGATAACACTAGTTTTGGGATTCTGTTCTTTTGATCCTAATGTGGCTGTAGCATGGAAGTCTCTAAAGAGCATAAAATTGAAGTGGATGGTGTTATCTAATGACCATATTGTGAACTTATTGTCGGGATGTCCTATATTGGAAACTATGGAATTATCTCGTTTTAAGGGTTTTAGTCGTTTGGAAATTAGGTCTTCAAAATTGAAGAGACTAAATTTGATAGCATACAATGATGATGAACTTGATCATTCCTTGGAAATTGTTGCCCCCTATCTTCAGCATTTGGAGATTTGTGAAAGTCTTTATGGTTTCAAGTGTAGGCTTGTAGACGTATCCTCCTTGGTTAATGCTAAGCTTACGTTCGAGATTACATGTATCAAAGACATCCAATATTTGCTTGATGAAGAAATTGATGATGACGAAGATAGTTGTCGTGGCTATCATCAAGGTTTTATGATTCTCGTGTGGGATTATCTTCAAAAGCTGAGTAGTGCAAGCAAGATAACAGTTGGAACATGGTTCATAGAGGTTTGTTTTAAACTCAAAAGTCTTTATTTTCTCTCATTGATTATTATCAGACAGTTGCAGATAAACATTATACAATGGAGATTTGTATACACAATCCATTAAAGCAACTGGATTAATTGTAAAAAACTTGTGGAGAAGGGTAGAGGGGTGGGCTTGTTCTCCACTGACTTTCAAACCATGGGCCTCTGACCCTCGCGGATTTCTTGATTAAAAGAACTGAGTTAGAGAATTTTGTGGACCTTTATGCAATCCGTTTGCCAATTTTGTGAAGTCGGGTATTTCTTTTATCATATCGCCAAAGTTATATCTAGACACCAGGATTTTCGTACATTGATGTTGCTTAAAGTGTTTAGATAGTTTATTTGTCACAACACTATATCTGTTGTGGAGTACTTTCTATCTGTTGTTTTTTGTTGCTTTCTCTGGTTTTTTCATTGGTAATACTGCACCAGGTCCTGTGCATGTTGCAGTTCAAAGGGGTGCGAATTCCAGAATTGAAATGCAAGTATTTGACGCTGGAGTTGCATAAGAAAGAGTTAAGTGTGTTTGGAGCAGCTGGCCTTTTGCGAGCATCACCTCATGTTGAGTGTCTCAACATAGACATAAGAGCTATGCATGTAACTTTCTGTTGCTTTGTATCTTCTTTTTACATAATTTTTATGAAGCTTTGCCTTTTTGCCTTTGTACATCATTTTACACAATAGAAAAGAGTTAAGTGTGTTGGGAGCAGCTGGCCTTTTGGCCTACCTCTCCCTCTTCTAAGGCCCACCATGGCCAACCTCTCACTGGGGCATTTGCACATCTCCTCTACACTTGCACGAACCATCTCAACACAAATATATCCTTAACTGTCATTAAGAGACTTTGCTTATGTCACCGTATAGCTTCGTGATTGCTTTCTTGTGAAAAATGTGTTATCAATTTTTGGCTACCTACATCATGAGTCTCTTTATGAAAAGAATAGCCATTATAATCATTTTCAGGTATCATTAAATTTGTTGGCTCTGAAATTTATTTTTACTGGAAATTTCTACTTCAAAGTTTTCTTTTTCAACTTTTCTGCAATTTCCATTAGGCTGCCATGTATTTGTCCCTGATCGTATTCTGTTTCCAGCCTGATGCTACCTTCTGCTGCTTTGGGTTACAAGATTTGGTCAAAGAAAATAATATCAATTTGCAGAGATGGATTTCAATCTTTGTGCTTCCCAACCTCAAGAATGTTAAGATTGTCATCTCCTCCCGGATATGCTTGATAAATCATCTCAACTGGTCCTATGCCAAGAATCTTTTTGAACTTTCAGAATTTTTGTTAAAGAATGCATTAGTTTTGGAGAAGTTTGTTATCATATCAAAGAGAAGAAGGTGCGAGAAATGTTCAATGAACTGTGCGTACAAATATTTATTTCCATTGGCTGAGAAATTGTTAGGTTCCCCAAGATTATCCACCAATTCTGTGATTATCTTCCGGGAGTGAGCACTGAGCTTTCCATGACTGGGCTCCAAGTAGTTCTCCATCTCAGGGTACAAGAAATGTTGACTCTTATTTCGAGTGTTTGATAAGCTTCTCCTTGCAATCATGGATCCTTAACTTCTATATGTAACTAACTACTATTCTCTTGGACATACCCTTGTGTCATCGGAAATGTTACTGTTGCTTGGTTTCTCATGAAGCTTTTATTTGTTGCATTTTGGATGTTGTACATGTGCATTGAAATGGTTCCCTTTGTCAATAGCATCAAGGTCCTTGATTGTGAAATGGTTCCCTTTTTCGATTTTTTTCTTGGAAGAATGGGATTGCATTCTGTGTTTACCTTAATGATTTTAGCAGTTGTGATTGAGGCTTACTGTGCTATTGAATCTTTGTATTTGACATTAAGGTCATAATAAGAAACTCTCCGTTCTTCAAGTAAAATTTAGTTATCTGGGACAACTTACAAGGGGTTGTGAAATTTTTTGTGGAACAACAGCTCTCTTGATAAATGTTGTCAGTAGTAGTTTGGTTTATGTCACCCCTCCCCCCCTCCCCCGTCCCCGCTTTTTTAACAAAACTACTGTTCTGCATTTTCGATTCCTCTGATATTACCACACTCATGCAAAGTGGACATGTTATTCGATCTCCCTGCATTACTTCATTCTTCAAACAGTTTTTACAAAAGATATGCTTACAAGTTTGCAGTTTTCAAGTGACACGTGATCAGAATACCCCCTAAGCTTATTTCTTCTGAATTGAGGCTTTCAAGAAATACTATATTTAGTTTGCAGTTTGCATTATGTGTTTACCTTAACGATTTTAGCTGTTGTGACTGAGGCTTACTGTGCTATTGAATCTTTGTATTTGGCATTAAGGTCATAATAAGAAACTCTCTATTGGAATTGTTTCAAGACATAGGGACTCTAGCAAAGTGGTAAGTAAAAGTCACCCTGTGAGTCAATGGATCATATACTTGGAGACAAGAATAGGGACAGTCCTGACTCTTTATAACGTATTACGTATACACATGTTGAAAGAATGAAGTCTGGTGACAACATAAGGGACCTTCTCTAATTTAGTCTCATATTTTTCAGTATCGTAATCTAATGTAGCATGTCTTTTATGGTTTTTTCTTGATAAAATTTAAAATTGTTTCAACCAATGTAATCTAATCTATTAATTTTTTTATGGTTTATTTTTGTTTTTTTTTCTTTAAAAGATTTGGTATTATAATTCAATATAGTATAGACATTCCTTTATATGGTTTTATGATGTGGTCGATTTGGTATAAATTTTAATCCTTTTCCAATTTTTCAATGTAATCTAGTATGATTGTAATTTATGTTTATATTATGGCAATCCGATTTAGTGTGTATATATACTAGTTCTGGATACGTGCATTGCACGTAAGTTCTTGTCAAGTAATACAAACTGTGTAAATCAAAATTAAACCAAATGTGACAAACTATGAAATACTGTGAAAAGAAAATTTGAAGACATATAATGAGTTACCAGAGTTGTTGAAACAGAGGATGAGATACAAAAAAATTAGATGTTTAGAGGCTCCATCAAAGTCATTTGGAGTCGAACACAGAAAATTCCTAAGCACGCATCTTGTATGATTCCAGTCAAACAGAACAAAACAACATTTGCATTTGTAGAAATCGAAAGCTAGTGAAGATAAGTCATGATTTAATTGGCTTACTATTTGATCGACACTGTTGAAATCATCAAGCTTACACTTGTTGGTGGCAGTGTTGTTGCTATCTACAGTGGAAAGTAGATGCATTCCGGCAAAATCAGGTGGTAGATAATTTGTTGCTTGAATTGGAAAAGAGAGCAGATAGGAATAAAGAAAGGCAGAGGAATGTGAAAAATGTGAGGGAAATAAATTAATTTAAAGATAGCAGCGGTAAATTTAGAATTTTCGACTAATCTCAAACACGTGTGTTGCACGTGTATCCCATGCTTAATATTGCAAATACATTAAAAGTACAAGAATTTGAACAAAAAAATTTAGCCCAAATAAAAAAAAATCTTTAGAAAGTAAAATTTTAAAAATCTAATCGAGAAAAATACACACCAAAAGACGGATGAATTCCAGAAAAATCACCTGGTAGACTTGTTGATTGAATTGGTGAAGAGAGCAGAGACGATCAGAGAAACACATAGGAGTGTGAAAAATGTAGGGAAAATAAATATATTTAAGAGAAAGAAGCGGTGAAATTAGAAATTTTGATAAGGGGGTCTAAGAATACATTCAAGGTTTAGCATATATGTATGAGAAATAACATTTATTATATATGCATAATAAAATTTTGCACCAAAGATGTTCAACTGACACCCTCAGACATACATAGCTACGCCCTGAAAGAAAGGGGAAAAGATAATATGGTAATTAATATTTTAAGAATTAGTCTCTTTACTATATTTTAAAACGTTTAAGTCATTTACATTTGTAAAAGAGGAATTTCATCTAATTAATTATTTAATAAATTATTGGGATTGTTATAAGATATAACGACTTTAGTGAGGAGATAAGCAAAAATCACCTAGTGAGTTAATGAATCGCATACTTGGAGATAGGAATTGAGGCATGTCTTACTCTTTACAGAGTATAAAAATGTCGAAAGAATCAAGTCACAACATAACAAGAACTATGGGGAACAGAGTTACATGTTTCCGTTAAATCTCAAAAATTATAACTTTTAAAATCTAAGTCAGACGCTAGAATAAAATTTTAAAAAATAGTAAAAGTTGCACAAGATATAAAAAATTGTAAAAACTACAAAAATTACACGGCCAAAAATGAGTTTTTTATTGAAATATTTTTTCATAATTTTAGTTAAATAAACAATCGTTAAAATATCAAATGATAAGGGAAAATGTTCACTATTTACAAACTTTAATGACTAAATTAGTTATATTTATATTTAAGTGATTATTTTGAAGTACCTCAAACATAAGGGAGCATCTCTAATTGTCACATATTTTCCGGTATTGTAATCTGATCTGATATACATTTTATGTTTTTTTTTTTTGAAATATTTTAAATTGTTTCCACCATTGTAATATGATCTATTCAAACTTTTATGGTGTATTTTTGTATTTATTATATATACAAAAAATTGGTACTATAGTTAAATATTTTATGGACTAATTTCTTTTATACGAATTTATGAGGCAGTTGATTTGATACAATTTTTAATTGTTTCTCATTTTGCAATGCGATTTAGTATGATTTTAGTTTCTTTTTCAACAATTGCAATCCGATCTAGTTTTCAAACATGTGTGATGTATGTGTATCTCATGCTTACTATTATAAATACATTAAAAGTACAAAAATTTGAACTAAATTTTTTTGCCCAAATAAAACATATAATTTTTTAATTAGAAAATTAAATTAAGTCCAACAAAGAGAAAACCCGCAAAAAATTATGTATTTCGGCAAAATCAGGTGGCAGATTTGTTGATTGAATTGACGAAGAGAGCAGAGAGGAACAGAAAAATGCAGAGTGTGAGAATTGTGAGGAATATTGTAACATCTCACTAATTGAAGGAACTAGAAAGAAGTTAAAATTTGGAAATAGTCATTTTTGGAAATACTATAAAAATCTGGAAAATTTGTCAAGTGTGTTGAGTAGAGTTTTAGGTCAACTTCAAACAACCATAAATCCTATCTCAGGATGAGTTAGGTGTGTTTCCAGATACCTTAGGAAATATCTTAGAATAATATTTCCAACGCCACCGAGTTTGCACGATTTCGAGTTCGTATGAGTAAGATATGCCCATTGAAAGTTGGGTTGTTCAATTAAGGAAAGTCTAATCCGGATTTTTGAAGGGCATTATGGTCTTTTCCATACCCCATAACTTAATTTCGTTTTATGGTAATTAATTGGGGTCTAAACTGATAGGATTCAGTTTATGCTTTTACCATATTGGGTTAGGGTTTTAGAGAAGAGAAAAAAAAGGGGAGAAAAGAGGAGAAGGAGCAAGAATCGTCAAGATCTTCAAGAATCGCTTGTGGATTTCGTCAAGGGGTGACCCCTACGAGGTATGTGAGTTCACATAGTGTTGGGTTCGTTCACCCACGTGCCAAACATGTTTATGTCAGTATGATTTTCGTCCTAATAGATTGAGACTTTGACGTTCTTGAGTTGTGTTCATGAATTGCTTCCGTTCTTGAATTTGGGATGACATTGAGGAGTTCTTGAGAGTTTAAGGTCGATTGTTAGAGTTGTTTTGAGTTAGATTCTTGTGTACATACACTGGGTATTTTAATCTAAAGGGAATTTCAGAAAAGGAAACGAGTGTAGGCGAATTGGGGTCAGAAAACAAAGAAGGAAAAAGTCGACAGAATCTGGGTACCAGGTCCGCGACGCGGAAATGTTCCTCAGGATGGGAAAATTCTCCTCGCGTCACGGACTGTTCTGCTTAAAAAGTTATTTCGCGACCAAATAATTAAATGCTTCTCCGCATCGCATACTCGCTTCCACACAGTGATTTCTTGATCTTTTCTCATGTTTAACTATCTAAAAACATTCCTAAACATCATGAGATCTTTCCTATCACAAATCACAATCCTAGAATCCATAATTCAATTCAAGGAAAGTTAAGAGTCAAGTCAAGAGAAGTTCATAGAGTCTTCCAAAAGTCTTTTACAAATGTTTTAACTTTGTTTTAAGACTTGAGTTTTGAGTTGAGTAAAGAGTAAAGGTTGAAGTTCATTTTTTCAGAGAGTATATGGGGATTATGTATTCCCAAAGAGTTTAAAATGTTTTCACATTTAAGCAAGAAAGGAAACTTTGATTTCCAAAAGAGCCTTTGAGCTAGTTTTTCAGTAAAGAGTAAACGTTTTCACATTTAAACAAGAAAGGAAACTGAGATTTCCAAAAGAGCCTTTGAGCTAGTTTTCAGTAAAGAGTAAATGCTTTCACAATTAAGCAAGAGAGGAAACACTGATTTCCAAGAGAGACTTCGGGCTAGTTTTTGAGTAATTGTCTCAAACCACAGAGTTATGTTTTTAAACATAAGAGCTAGTATCGTATTTTGGGAGTAGTATTGAGCACCGATATGGGGGAGAGTTTAGACAATTCCCAGCCCCATAAACCATGTAGCCACCATGGGTAGAAAAAAAGTCATACTCTTTAGATGATTTCTTGGTGTTTTTAGCATAGACTAGTGGATCCATTTATAGTCAGGTTTTATGCCTTGGCAAGGTATAGGACGGCCCTGGCAGCGTGAGGCAAAACGTTATATCATCACAATAGCTCTTAAGTGATGGTTGTCGGTTAGAGAAACTCCCACAACAGTATTTTGTATTCTTATATACAAAGAGTTAATGGTATTTTTATATACATTCAGAGTTTATATTGTATCTTTGCATACATTCAGAGTTACTATTGTATTTATAAATACACAGAGTTGTTATCCATGTTTTAAAAGCTTTTCTTTATATTGCATTTATTTTATACTGCTTTATATTGAAATGAGTTCAGTTAAGTTGAGTTCAGTTGAGGCAGGTAAGTTCTTCATTTCTTTTCAAGCTTATGTCTTGTTTTAGAATTCCCCTCGCATACTTGTACATTCAATGTACTGATGCCATTTGTCTATACCTTTTTATGATGCAGACACATGTAACTAGAATCAGCATCCAACGCATCCTTGATTCTAGTTGAGCTCCAGAGTTTGTTGGTGAGCCTCTTTGTTTCCGGAGGATCCCTTTTTATTGCTTTTCAGTATTTGGTTCATTAGGATTTCGTGGGTCTTGTCCCGACATCCATCTCAGTTATTAGAGGCTTCATAGATAGACATTCAGTTAGTTCATTTGTTTTTATCTTGTTATTGACTTAAGTTCAGTTTTGAGTTGCCATTTTGGCTAAGTTAAATGTTTATTTCTAAAACATTATGAGTTTAGTTTGAGACAGTTGAGTTATCTTGCATTTGAGTTCTTTTCTTAATCCTTAAAGTCTTTCGCTGAGTAAGTAAGTTAGGCCAAGGGTTCACTTGGGGCCAACAATTGTTCTCGAGTGCCAGTCCCGCCTAGGGTGTAGCCTCGGGGTGTGACAAACTTGGTATCAGAGCATAGAGTTCAAAAGTCATAGGGAGTCTATGAAGTCGTGTCTGTAGAATCCTAGTTATCGGTGTGATGTGTGCCATATCTATAATTAGGAGCCTGCAACACTTAGGAACTATATCTCACTTCTTTCATACTAATTTTGTGTGTTAGAATTTTATCTATAAAAAGTTTCTTTCTAACTCGTGGTTGCGCGTAATCGATTGTGAATTGGACTGTTTTGAGAGTGCTTTCATGGGGCGTTTCTTTCCTTGTGAGCTAAGAGAAGCAAAGAGATGGTTGCCAACAATTAGAGTAGGATGAGTTTATTCGTTGTTGGGTTGCCTCATCTGTTAGATAAGGAAAGTAAGGTAGCCATGCAAATAGGTGACATGGGCATAGCAAGGCTGATGATCTATGTGCAACAAGTTGAGGGATAGAGTAGGGTTTAAGAATAAGAGGGCTAAGGCATCAGGGAATGAATATGGGCAACAAAAGAGTAAGGCGAACCGGTCTTCTTTCAACATAAGCAAAAAGGACCTTCTCCATCATCTGCTGGTGCACCTGCACCAAGAAACAAATGTAAGTACAATAGTCAAAATTCCCAGAATTTCAGATCTAGACCTGCACAGTTGCACGGTAGTATGGCACAAGGGGGTACTAAGATTCCTGCATGTGCTAAGTGTGGTAGGAACCACTCAGGGATGTGTCATGATGGCTCCACTGGTTGCTTCAAGTGTGTTCAAGACGGTCATTTTATAAGAGAGTGTCCTAAGAACAAGCAGGGTAGTGGTAATGGGGGCAATAAAGCCCAGTCTTCTTCAGTTGCTCCACCAGACAGAGTTGAATCTAGAGGAGCTACTTCAAGGGCAGGCGGAGGAGGAAACCGCCTTCATGCGATCAGTAGTCGTCAAGAGCAAGAGGATTCTCCAGATGTTGTTACTGGTATGATCCAAGTTTTTAACTTTAATGGTTATGCTTTGCTACATCCAAGAGCGAGTTTATCCTTTGTAACTCTGATGTTGCGATGAATTTTAATGTTCTTCCTGAGCAACTTAGTGAACCCTTCGGTGTTTCTACACCTGTTGGTAATCTATTGTAGCAGAGAGAGTCTATCGTGATTGTCCCGTTTCCGTCAATCACAAAAGTACCATGGGTGATTTAATTGAGTTAGACATGGTATATTTTGATTTCATTCTTGGTATGGACTGGCTTCATGCATGTTATGCCTCAATTGATTATAGAACTCGAGTTCACAAGTTCCAGTTTCCAAATGAGCCAGTCTTAGAGTGGAAAAGTAGTTCAGCAGTGTCTAAGGGTCATTTCATTTCGTACCTTAAGGCAATGAAGTTAGTTTCAAAGGAGTGTATCTATCACTTAGTCCGAGTTAATGACTCTAGTGTTAAGATACCTCATATTCAGTCAGTTGCAGTAGTAAAAGAGTTTCCAGATGATCTTCCCGGAGTCCCTCCTAAGAGAGAGATAGACTTCGGTATATATAGACTTTCTTCCAAATACTCGTCCTATATCTATTCCACCATATAGAATGGCTCCAGCAGAGTTGAAAGATCTTAAAGAACAGTTGAAAGACCTCCTTGATAAAGGCTTTATTCGACCAAGTGTCTTACCTTAGGGTGCTTCGGTCTTGTTTGTGAGGAAGAAGGATGGTTCTCTTAGGATGTGTATAGATTACCATCAAGAATAAATATCATCTTCCAAGAATTGATGATATTTTCGATCAGCTTCAGGGTGCCACCTGTTTCTCTAAGATTGACCTCAGATCAAGCTACCATCAATTGAAAGTAAGGGAATGTGACATTCCAAAGACAGCATTCAGGACCCGTTATGGTCATTATGAGTTCCTAGTTATGTCTTTTGGTTTGACCAATGCGCCTGCAACATTTATGGACCTTATGAACAGAGTATTCAAACCTTACTTAGATATGTTTGTTATCATCTTCATTGATGACATACTAATCTATTCAAGGAATGAAGAAGATTATGCTAGTTATCTCAGAATAATTCTCCAGACTTAGATAAAGAGTTGTATGCCAAGTTCTCTAAGTGTGAGTTTTGTCTTGAGTCTATGGCATTCTTAGGCCACATTGTGTCTGGAGAGGGAATTAAAGTTGATACTCAGAAATTGAGGCAATGTAGAATTGGCCTAATTCCACATCTCCAACTGATATTAGGAGTTTCATAGGTTTGGTTGGCTATTATAGAAGGTTCGTAGAGGGGTTCTCATCTATTTCGTCTCCTTTGACCAAGTTGACTCAGAAAACTGTGAAATTTCAATGGTCTGAAGCTTGTGAGAAAAGCTTTTAGGAATTGAAAAAGAGGTTGACTACTGCCCCAGTATTGACCTTACCAGAAGGTACGCAAGGCTTTGTTGTCTATTGTGATGCGTCTAGAGTTGGTTTAGGTTGTGTGTTAATGTAGAATAGTAAGGTTATAGCTTATACTTCCAGACAGTTGAAAGTTCATGAGAAGAATTACCCAACCCATGATTTAGAGTTGACTGCTATAGTGTTTGCTTTGAAAATATGGCATCATTATTTGTATGGTGTTCATGTTGATGTATTCAGTGATCACAAGAGTCTCCAATATGTGTTCACTCATAAAGAGCTTAATCTCAGACAAAGGAGGTGGTTGGAATTACTCAAGGATTATTACATGAGTATTCTTTACCACCCAGGTAAGGCTAATGTTGTCGGTGATGCTTTAAGCAGGTTGTCTATGGGTAGTACCGTTCATATTGAGGAAGAAAAGAGAGAGTTAGCCAAAGATGTGCATAGACTGTCACGGTTAGGAGTTCAACTAATGGATTCCACAGAAGGAAGAGTAGTGGTGTTGAATGGGGATGGATCATCATTAGTGTCAGAACTAAAAGAGAAGCAAGACCAAGATCCTATTTTGCTTGAATTGAAGGCAAATGTTCATAAGCAAAAAGTATTAGCTTTTGAACAAGGGGGAGATGGCGTGTTGAGGTATCAAGGAATATTATGTGTACCAAGGGTGGATGAACTCTAAGAAAAGATCATGGAGGAAGCTCATAGCTCCAAATATTCCATTCATCCGGGTTCCACAAAGATGTATCGTGATTTGAGAGAAGTTTATTGGAGGAGTAGTATGAAGAAAAGCATTGCAAAATTTGTTGCTAAGTGTCTGAATTTCCAACAAGTTAAAGTACAACACCAAAGGCCCGGTGGTATGGCTCAGAATATAGAACTTCCGAAAAGGAAATGGGAGATAATTAATATTTTCATCACAAGATTACCAAGGTCTCGCAGGCAACATGATTCTATTTAAGTGATTATTGATAGGATGACAAAATCAGCCCATTTTTTGTCAGTAAAGACCACC
The DNA here is from genome assembly GCF_019186545.1 of Solanum stenotomum. NCBI lineage: Eukaryota > Viridiplantae > Streptophyta > Magnoliopsida > Solanales > Solanaceae > Solanum > Solanum stenotomum. Next base: position 69,287,230 of record NC_064284.1, on the reverse strand, counting down.
CATACAGCAAAGGACTATGCCAAGTTGTATCTTCAAGAAGTGGTTAGACTTCATGGAGTTTCAGTCTCCATTATTTCAGATAGAGGGGAGCAATTTACTGCACAGTTTTGGAAGTCATTCCAAAAAGTCTTGGGTTCAAAGGTGAACTTAAGTACTGCCTTTCACCTTCAGACAGATGGGCAAGAAGAGTGCACTATTTAGACCTTAGAGGATATGTTGAGGGCATGCGTGATTGATTTCAAAGGTAATTGGGATGATCACCTACCTTTTATTGAATTTGCTTACAACAACAGTTACCACTCTAGCATCCAAATGGCTCCTTATAAAGCTCTTTATGGGAAAAGATGCAAATCTCCTATTGGATGGTTTGAAGTTGGTGAAGCAGGGTTGATAGGACCAAATTTAGTTCATCAAGCTATGGAGAAGGTGAAAGTGATTCAAGAGAGGTTGAAAACGGCGCAGAGTCGTCAGAAATCCTATACCGATGTAAGGAGAATGGAGTTAGAGTTTGAAGTAGATGATTGGGTATACTTGAAAGTTTCACCCATGAAAGGTGTTATGAGATTTGGTAAGAAGGGGAAGCTTAGTCCTCGATATATTGGCCCTTACAGAATATCGAAAAGGGTAGGTAATGTAGCTTATGAGTTGGAGCTACCACAAGAATTAGCTGCAGTTCATCCGGTCTTTCACATTTCCGTGTTGAAGAAGTGCATCGGTGATCCTTCATTAATCATACCAACTGAAGATATTAGCATCAAAGATATCTTATCTTATGAGGAGATTTCGGTTCAGATTCTAGATCGTCAAGTTCGCAAGTTGAGGACTAAGGAAGTAGCATCAGTCAAAGTTCTTTAGAGGAACCAGTTTGTTGAGAAGCTACTTGGGAAGCTGAGAATGATATGAAGAAGAGATATCCACATCTCTTTGAAACCGGAGAAATTCCAGATCAAGGTACTAATCCTTTTCTTGGTATTTATTTATAACGTGGCATGTTGTTTTTGCATTTTGATTGTTGGGTGTTTGAACTGAATATTAGATGTTACACCCTTAGCATAGTAAGAGTAATCTCATTCGAGGACGAATGTTCCCAAGGAGAAGATATTGTAACATCTCGCTAATTGAAGGAACTAGAAAGAAGTTAAAATTTGGAAATAGTCATTTTTTGGGAAGATAAAATCTGGAAAATTTGTCAAGTGTGTTAAGTAGAGTTCTTGGTGAACTTTAAATAACCATAACTTCTAGCTCAGGATGAGTTAGGTGTGTTTCCAAATACTGTAGGAAATATCTTAGAATAATCTTTCTAACGCCGTCGAGTTTGCACGATTCTGAGTTCATATGAGTGAGATATCCCCATTGAAAGTTGGGTTATTCAATTAAGGAAAGTCTAATCCGGGTTTTTGAAGGGCGTTATGGTCTTTTCCATACCCCATAACTTAATTTCATTTTTTGGTAATTAATTGGGGTCTAAACTGATAGGATTCAGTTTACGCTTTTACCATATTGGGTTAGGGTTTTAGAGAAGAGAAAAAAAAAGATGAGAAAAGAGGAGAAGGAACAAGAATTGTCAAGATCTTCAAGAATCGCTTGTGGATTTCGTCAAGGGGTGATCCCTACAAGGTATGTGAGTTCACATAGCGTTGGGTTCGTTCACCCATGCACCAAACATGTTTATGTCAGTATGATTTTCGTCCTAATAGATTGAAACTTTGATGTTCTTGAGTTGTGTTCTTGAATTGCTTTCGTTCTTGAATTTGGGATGACATTGAGGAGTTCTTGAGAGTTTAAGGTAGATTGTTAGAGTTGTTTTGAGTTAGATTATTTTGTACATACACTGGGTATCTGAATCTAAAGGGAATTTGAGAAAAGGAAACGAGTTTAGGAGAATTGGGGTCAGAAATCAAAGAAGGAAAAAGTCAGCAGAATCTGGGTACCAGGTCCGGATCGTGGAGCGGACCTGTTCCTCAGGATGGGAAAATTCTCCTCGCGTCACGGAAGGATCACAGACCTTCTGCCTCAAATTTTTTTTTGCAAACAAATAATTAAATGAATCTCCAATTCGCGGACTTGCTTCCACACAGTGATTTCTTGATCTTTTCTCATGCTTAACTATCTGAAAACACTCTTAAACATCATGAGATCTTTCCTATCACAAATCACAATCCTTGAATCCATAATTCAATTCAAGGGAAGTTAACAGTCAAGTCAAGAGAAGTTCATAGAGTCTTCCAAAAGTCTTTTACAAATGTTTTAACTTTGTTTTAAGACTTGAGTTTTGAGTTGAGTAAAGAGTAAAGGTTGAAGTTCATTTTTTTGAAGAGTATATGGGGGCTATGTATTCCCAAAGAGTTTAAAATGTTTTCACATTTAAGCAAGAAAAGAAACTTTGATTTCCAAAAGAGCCTTTGAGTTAGTTTTTCAGTAAAGAGTAAATGTTTTCACATTTAAACAAGAAAGGAAACTGAGATTTTCCAAAAGAGCCTTTGAGCTAGTTTTCAATAAAGAGTAAATGCTTTCACAATTAAGCAAAAGAGGAAACACTGATTTCCAAGAGAAACTTGGGGCTAGTTTTTGAGTAATTATCTCAAACCACAGAGTTATGTTTTTAAATATAAGAGCTAGTATCATATTTTGGGAGTAGTATTGAGCGCTGATATGGGGGAGAGTTCAGAAACTCCCAGCCCCCATAAACCATGTAGCCACCATGGGTAGAAAAAGGGTCATACTCTTTAGATGATTCCTTAGTGATTTTTAGCATAGACTAGTGGATCCACTTATAGTCAGGTTTTATCCCCTTGGAAATGTATAGGACGGCCCTGGCAGCGTGAGGCAAAACGTTATATCATCACAATAGCTCTTAAGTGATGGTTGTCGGTTAGAGAAACTCCCACATCAGTATTTTGTATTCTTATATACAAGAGTTAATTGTATTTTTATATACATTCAGAGTTTATATTGTATCTTTGCATACATTCAGAGTTACTATTGTATTTATAAATACACAGAGTTGTTATCCATGTTTTAAAAGCTTTTCTTTATATTGCATTTATTTTATACTGCTTTATATTGAAATGAGTTCAGTTAAGTTGAGTTGAGTTGAACCAGGTAAGTTCTTCATTTCTTTTCAAGCTTATGTCTTGTTTTAGAATTCCCCTCGCATACTCGTACATTCAATGTACTGATGCCATTTGGCCTGTATCTTTTTATGATGCAGACTCATGTAACCAGAATCAACATCCAGCGCATCGTTGATTCTAGTTGAGCTCCAGAGTTTGTTGGTGAGCCTCTTTGTTTCCGGAGGATCCCTTTTTATTGCTTTTCAGTATTTGGTTCATTAGGATGTCGTGGGTCTTGTCCCGACATCCATCTCAGTTATTAGAGGCTTTATAGATAGACAGTTAGTTAGTTCATTTGTTTTTATCTTGTTATTGACTTATGTTCAATTTTGAGTTGCCACTTTGGCTAAGTTAAATGTTTATTTCTAAAACATTATGAGTTTAGTTTGAGACAGTTGAGTTATCTTGCATTTGAGTTCTTTTCTTAATGCTTAAAGTCTTCCGCTGAGTAAGTAAGTCAGGCCAAGGGTTCGCTTGGGGCTAGCAATGGTTCTCCAGTGCCAGTCCCGCCTAGGGTGTAAGTTCGGGGAGTGACAAATATAAATGGATTTAAAAGAGAGTTGCGGCGAATCTAGAAATTTTGATAAGAGATTTTAAGAATACATTTAAGGTTAACTAAATATTTATGAGACATAACATTTACTCTATATGCATTGTATAATTTTGCACCGAAGGTGTTCAATTGACACCCTTAGACAAACGTAGCTACAACCTGAAAGCGAGGGAAAGCGGCAATATGGCAATTAACATTACCATGTACTGTTTGATGTGAACAGATTCAACGCAGATGCCATTCAAAAATCTAACAAACTACTTGCCTTTCGTGCACGCTATTACATTGAGGATGATACAGATTTAAGATCAACTAGTGGAGGTGAGAGAGGAGCAGACAGTGGCACTAATCAGGTTGCTTCCTAACATTCATGTCAATGTCGCGAATGTCATGTTTTAGTGCTGAACAATTCTCTGAATTGAGTAGGAATGTTCTTTTGGATTAAGTTAAATTAAACTATCAGTGTGTGTGTTTTTTTGATCTGTGGGCTATAGACCACATTAATTTTTTGCAAAAATAAAAATAAAAAATATTAAATTATTTATATTGAAATTGTCTTAAAACGTAGGGACCCTAGCAAATAGGAGAGTAAAAGTCACTCAGTGAGTCACATACTTGGAGACCGAATAGAGGCATGTCTGACTCTTTAAAAAATATTCAAATGTTGAAAGAATGAAGTCACAACATAACAAGAACTATGGGGAAAAGAGTTACATGTTTTCGTCAAATCTAACAAATTGCAACCTTCAAAATCTACGTAAGACGCTAGAATAAGATTTTAAAAATAAGTAAAAGTCGCACCATATATCAAGAATTGTAAGTACCACAAAAATTGTACATCCCAGAATGAAACTTTTTATTAAAATACTTTTTCATAGTTTTTGTTAAATAAACAACCGTTAAAAATGTCATACTATGAGGGAAGATGTTCAATATTGACAAACTTAAATGACTAAATCATTAGGAGTATATTAAAGTGATTATACTTTAAATACCTCAAACATAAGTGACCATCTCTAATTTTGTCACATATTTTCCAATATTGTAATCTGATTTGGTATATATTTCATTTTTTTTTCTGAAAAATTTTAAATTGTTTCCGCCGCTGTAACCTGATCTATTAATTTGTTTATGGTTAATTTTTATATTCTTATATATATTTTTTTAAATCGGTACTATAATAAAATATAGTATAGACTTCCCATTATACAGTTATATGATGCGGTTGATTTGCTATAAGTTTTAATCTTTCTCTCGTTTTTCAACGTGATCCAATATGATTTTAGTTTCCTTTGTTATTATTGCATCCCGTTCTAGTTCTCGAACACATGTGTCGTACGTCTATCTCATGCTTGATAGTATAAACACTTTAAAAGTTTAAACATTTGAAATATTATTTTTTATAGAAAATTAAATCAAAGAAATCTATTAGAGAGAAAATACACACAAAAAACATATCCCGACAAAATCAGGTAGTAGATTTGATGATTGAATTGGGTGAACAGAGTAGAGAGGAACAGGGAAACGCAGAGGAGTGTGAAATTTGTGAGGGAAATAAATGGATTAAAAAGAGAGTAGTGGCGAAGTTAGAAATTTTGATGAGGGATTCAAGAATACATTTAAGGTTAGGTATATATGTATATAAAATAACATTTAATCTATATGCATAATAGATTTTTGCATCGAAGGTGGGCAAATGAAGGGGAAGAGATAATATGGCAATTAATACTTTTAAAATTAGTCCCTTTATAATATTTTAAAACGTTTAAGTCATTTATAATTGTACAAGTGAAAGTTCAATCTAATTAAGTATTTAATCAAGGGAAAATGCATAAGTACCCCTTCAGCCTATGCCCGAAATCCTAGAGATACACCTAACCTTTACTAAGGTCCTATTACCCCCCCCCCCCCCCCCNCCCCCCCCGAACTTAATTTATCTATAATATTCTACCCCTTTTCAGCCTACGTGGCACTATCCTTGAAAAAAATGTCAACATGTGTTGGGCCCACCTGATAGTGCCACATAGGCCAAAAAGGAGTAGAATATTACATATAAAATAAGTTCGGGGGGTAATAGGACCTTAATAAAGGTTAGGTGTGTCTCTGGGATTTCGGGTATAGGCTGGGGGTACTTATGCATTTTCCCATTTAATCAACGTAACATAGAATTGGAAACTTCACTGGTAACTTCCTGGAACTTATCTCTTCTTTTTACATCTTTTCATTTGGTTGAAGTTTCTGTCACATTTGTGCAATTTCATTTAACCAGACCTGCATTTGGTCCTGATTTTATTTTTTGTCTCCAGTTAGATGATTTCCCGTGCTACTTTCTTGACAGTTCCCGCTGCAACTCTGAGTTACTTGATTTGGCCAAAGGAGATAATATGGATTTGCTGTGTGGGGTTCCAAGTGTTGAGTTTCACAACCTCAAGAAGGTTAAGATTGTCATCTCCTCGGAGGCGTGCTTGAAAGATCATGTCAAAAGGGGATTTGAAAAGGTTTCCAAACTTTCAGAATTTCTATTGCTGAATGCACTGGTTTTGGAAAATTTCGTTATCATATCAAAGAGAAGAAGGTGTGAGACATGTTCATGAACTGTCTATCCCAATATTTATCTCGATTGGGTGACAAATTGTTAGGTTGTCCAAAACATCCACCAATGCTGCGATTAACTTCCAAGAGTGAGCTTTCCATGAGTTCACTGCTAGTAGTTTCCTGTCTAATGATACCAGAAATGTTGAGTTTTTGAATAAACTACTCATAGAATCTTTAACTTCTCTATGTTTGTTTGCAACTAATTACTAGTTTTACTATTGGAATTATCCTTGTGGTTTACCAAATGTTATGGACTTATGGTATCTTGGTTTCTTATGACGCATTTTCTTCATGCTGCAAATATTTAAGGCAGGGAAACTTTAGTACAAATTCAAACAATTTTAGGCAATGTTCATCATTTTTACTACTAAAACTTGAACTGGAATTAAAAAAATCTGTCTTTTTTCATTAGTACGAAACTACTCATCAGTTTTTATTAAGATAATCTTGAATTCATGGTTTAAAATAATCCATCTATGAACATATGGAAATTCCATATTGAAAAGGTTTTCTTAAACAATAAATGATGTATCTAATTTCATTGATAGGACCATTTCTGTACCAGAGACTTCTGCTATAAGATCATTGATTTTTTTAAGTTTGTGCAAAAAATACTTCAAGGTTAATTATTAATACGTATAAGCAACTTTTTTCACCTAAACAATCGAGTATGAGTATGGTGGTTAATTAATTTATAAAATTGTTACAGAAAGTAGTTACAAGGTTGAATGGTATTACTAAAGTTGCTTACAAAGATGATCCAACAATTATGGCATGATAACTTATGAATGAACCACACGATCAAGGTGACTATTCAGGAAAAACTGTTAATGTAAGCCCCAATTAAAGTGGTTCTTTTTAATTCAATATTTTACAAATTAATTGAATTATTGAAATATCTATGATTGACTTTTTTTCACTAATATTCGTTTCAGGCTTGCGTTCAGTAAGTAGATAGAAGAAACAACAGTTGTAGACCAAAAACCAACCATGGATTTGGTGAAAAGATAGAATGAGACAACAGCACTAGCTATAGAACGATCAGCTAGTTGTCGGAAGTTCTTTTTCTTCACATTCTCCCTCTTATGCCAACTGGATCAAATATTTGTAGCAAGTGTTCTTTAAAACAATATTGGTTTGCAGCTGTTGTTTCTTCTATCTTTTCGCCGAAATCCATGGTTTATTTTTAAGTCCAGAAAGGCTTTGGCTAAGAAGTAAAAAGATATCGCCCAAACCTAGTGCACTTTAAAATGATCATTATCCCGCAAATTCTTTAAAATAAAATAAACTTCTCCCAAGGATTCTTTAAAATGATCATATGCTTATGTTTGTGAATACGTGGAATTCATGTTAATTAGTCAACCCTAATTTGAATTCCTTTCCTGCTTGAACGAATAATACTGAGATCTGCTTAAGGTATAGTCTGATCAGCTTTAATATGTGAATTCCCAGTTTCTAAGGAGTAGTGGTTCGTGTCTCTGGCTAGGCTTATTCATTGTCCAAACATAATGGATATATTATTCCTGAAGAATTAGCTGTGGAAGACAACCTCACAGCTTAAGGAAGGACTTCTGGCAGCTATTCAATTTTTGACTATATCTGACTCAGGTCGGATATATCCAAGATTGTCACGGCCTCTATCTGTATAACCTACACAACTCTCTTCTTTCTCTTTTCTTTTACAAATTGCAGTCCTTATGAGCTTACCGAGTATTATGAAAGATGAAAGAAAATAGATGGAGTACAAGTTCAAATGAAGTTTGTAGTCTTCATCTTTGAATGAAATAGGCTTCTTATAGAATTTTGTAGCAAGGCTCTTCATTCTCTAAAAGGAAAACCCAAGGGAGTTTCTTTCAGTCAAGGATTTCTTAATTGAGGATGAATGATAGCACAAACTTGAGTATTTAATCCCTTCCTAGGTTTGTGCATAGAGTATTTAATCCCTTGTAGATAATTCAATCTTTGTGCATAGAGTATTTAATCCCTTCCTAGGTTTTGAATGTGGTCTACATTCCTTTCTTGCCTGCAACCAACTTTTTCCTGCAATGTTATTTTGTCATTATTAAAATGTAACTTAATCAACTTCTTCAACTACCCTGTTTAATCTGCTCATCATATGATCTTCCAGTTTATTATGTTGGCTAAACTACTCATAATCGTCAAGCTTTGGTTCGAGTCAATTCCTTAAATCCTTCAGATATAGCCAAAATCCACTTCCATGACATTACAACTCCTGAATTTGCCTCACCTCCACCTGTCTTTAATGCCTTGGGCAAATTCCCATTATGGGATGCATGTTTGCTTCTCCGCGAGCCCATTGCTTCCTTTTTACATGATATCTCCTCAAAATCGAGATGAGTCATTGTTGTTCATGATTCTTTAATGTCATATTGTTATCTCCTGTATTCAGATTAGAAAACCAGAAATAATAAAAGATGAAAAGAAAAAAACAAAGAACTATCCGAGTCCACAGAATACACTGTGTGTGCTTAATAAATTTAATCCCCTCAAGTCCCGAGGTGTAGATTAAATTCTCCCAAGATAAAACGGATTAACCATTAAAGAAGTAGTGGTACCTCAAACTTCGATAATTTCAACGAACTCAAAATGACAGCAACGAATCACACACACAGACACGATCGATCGATTTTATTTCGTAAGAAATGTATGCAAAAGAAGGGAAAATTTTGATGCAGAAAAATGAGAGAAAGCCTCTCTATTTATAGCCAACAAAGGGTAAAGGTCACAACTCTTTGGAAAAAAAGACAACCTTTCAGAAAGGTCACAACACTTTGGAAAAGGCACAACCTTTCAAATGGTCACAACCCTTTAGAAATGATACAACCTTTCATAAAGGTCACAACCCTTCGACATAGTCACAACCCTTTAGGAGAGTCACAACCCTTCATTTCCTGTTCACACCTTTAAAACCCAACAATCCCCTACATGAATAGGGAATGACTATTGTTAAAACATATGCATGAAAAACTGTGTGATTCGTAAATAAGGATTGATTGCATCTGGATAAGTGGGTTTCCCTTTGAACTTTCTATAGTGAACATATATCGGATATACTTGGTCAATCGATAGATTTGATATCTTTGAACCATCGAGCTTTGGTGTATACCTAGACAACATAAGTCACACAATCAACCCTTGAACTGTTTTTGGTTCTCATTGTTTTGTTCGTTTCAGCCATGAACACGTCTTGGTTTATAAGTGCCTAGAGAACTGGCCTTATCGGATTCTCCTTGAAGCGGCTTACACTTCACACTTACATAGGTAATTTCTAAATATGTTATCCTGTAGATACACTATTTGATATACTCTGTATCAAACTTGGAAATCATTAAAAAGTCCTAATGCCTTTATCTTTGTTACTGAACATTGTCTTATCATTAGAATGGACCATAAAAAAAATATTTTCACAATGTTGAACCGTCATTAATGACTTTGTTTGATCTCCTTGAACCTAGATCTTGGGATCTCCAGTCTTCTAGGTAGAGTTACCGCTACAATGACTTGTCCTCGGCCATAGTTCCATTCCCTTTGATAATATATCAACTCCCTCTCTAGTTTTGCCTTTTGCAAATGGATCCGACACATTATCCTTTGACTTTACATAGTTAATTATGATAATTCCACTAGAGAGTAGTTCTCTAACGATATTATGTCTACGTCATATATGACGAGACTTTCCGTTATACATCATGCTCCATGCCCTACCTATTGCAAATTAACTCTCACAGTGTATGCATACAAGAGCTATAGGTTTGGGCAAAAAATCTTTCATGAAATTTCGGAGTCATTCAACTTCTTCACCGACCTTATCTAGAGTGATAAACTCAGATTTCATAGTAGAGCAAGCGATACTGTCACGCCCTGAGCTATACCCTAGACGTGGCCAGCACTCGAAGACCATTGCTGGCCCCCAAGCGAACCCTTGGCCTGACTTTCTTAACTAAGTGGAAACCTAACTCAACCGAATAACTCAATACAATGAAAGGTTATAAAATAACCAACTGATAAAAATCTGGCCAAAACGGCAACTCGAGTCTCAAAATAGAATATTTACATATATATACACAAAAGAGAGACTCAAACTAACTGACTGACTGTCTATGAAGCCTCTATAACACTGAGATGGATGTTGGGACAGACCCCGCAACATCCTAACAAAACAAAACTAAAAGAACAGAACAACCGAGTCCTCTGAAAAGCAAGGAGGCTCACCACTAACTCTTTAGTGCTCAACTGGATCAATGGCGTGCTGGATGCTGATCCTGGGTACCTGCGTCTGCACCATAACAAGATGCAGGCCAACTGGCATCAGTACATGGAATGTATGAGTATGCGAGCTGAACCGCTAAACAATAACTTAAGCTTGAAAGGGATACAAAAGAGAACTTACCTTGGCTTTATTCAACTCATGAATAACTGAACTCAATATAAAGCAATAAGACACATGCAATATATATAAAGCTTACAAAACTATTTAAAACATGACGTCAAAAATCATATTTATAATATCATGAAAATATCATGCTTCCTCTCAAAGTCTACTTGTGCAATGCATGAATGAAGTCCCATACCCCCATCCACACTAAGCAGAACTTCTCGAGGAACCAAGCTCTTTCTACCGTGGGAGTTCTCTAACCGACAGCCACCACTACATGTCTAAGTGGTGATACAACGTCTTGTCCATGCTGCCAAAACTGTCCTATACTTTGCCGTCATATAGAACGCTATTGCTTAGTGGATCCGCTAGCTTAACTTTCGTGATCATCTAAAAAGTATGACTCGATAAATCCCATGTTTGGCTACATGGTTCTATGGGGGCTGTGAGTTCTTTGAACGCTCCCCCAATTCGGTGCTCAAGACTACTCCCAAAAAAATACTTTAGCTCATACGTGTTTTAAACACATCTTTCTTTAGTTGAGATAATTACTCAAAACTGAGCTCAAAGGCTCTTGAAAACTCTTTCTAAAAAGAACATCTCAAAACCATAATTTAATATGATCATTGATGACTCGGGATATTCATACTGCTTTAATATTGATGGTATATCTAGAGACCATACTGTTTAAACATTGATGACATACTCGATTTGTCATACTAATCATATTTTAGAAACTCTTTTGCAAAACTCATCTTTTTTTAAAAAAAAGAGATAGTGCTCAAACTGCTCAAAACTCTTTTGGAAAACCTGGTTCCTTTCTTACTCAAATGTAAAAACATTTATAAACTCCTTTGGGAATACTTAGTTCCCTAATAACTTTTGAGATTTGCACTTGACTCTTACTCTTGGCTTAACTTGAAACTCGATACTCTTTACTTAGCTTGGAACTCTATACTTAACTTGGAACTCTATACTCTTTACTCGACTTGAACTTGAACCTTAAAACGAAGTTAAAACGTTTAATGACGACTCTTGAAAAGCTTTAGAGACTTGCTTGGACTTACTTCTTAACTTTGCTTTGACTTCTAACTTCACTTGACTTGGAAACTAACTTTCCTTGAATTGAAATTATGAATTCAAGGTGTTTGATCACATGTTATGGATGAGTTCTTGACGTTTAGATGTACTTTGGAGTGTCGGAAACAACTATGAAACATAGGTATAATACCTAGGAACATGCATGAGAAAGTGTGAAAAGAATGGGGAAACTTGGCGTCCTTGGCGCTCTGCAAGGCGCGGAGCGCCAGCCCTTGAAGCTAAGAAGGGGCCCGCTGGCGCTCTAAGAGACGTGCCACGCCAGGGGTAAAACCTCAGAACCCCTATTGGGGCGCGCTGGCTGGCGCGACGCCCCAGCCTTTTCCCCCAAAAATCCGACTCTTCTCCTTCATTTTTTCAACTCTAAACCTCCTTAACTTCAATGGATCCAGCCCCAAACACTTAGAATGATAAACCCCTCAACATACAATAGATTTCAACTCACAACACAACCGGAAACATGCCCCAAAATCAACAACAACTTCAACACAATCACAACCAATAACTTCAACAAATACAACTAACAACTTCAACAAACCTAATCAATCTTTTCTCAATAATAAAAAAATGAGTTGGCGTGTGGGGGAAAGAACCAACCAACACTATGAACTCACATACCTTAATAGGGATCACCCCCGATGAAAATCCACGACGATCTTGACGAATCTTTGCTTCTTCTTCTCTTTTCTCCTCTTCTTCTCCTCCTCTTCTCTCCTCTCAAGAACCCTAACTCTCACTCTTTTAAAATGGGACAAAAATGATCCAAAAATCAGTCTAACACAACAATATAACCCCAAAAGAAATGGCTGTGGAAAGGACCAAAATGCCCTTAAAATTTCCGGACGGATTCCCTACCAGCTGCCCAACTTCCAAAGGGCATAACTCACTCATACGAACTCGGAATCAAGAAAATTTGGTGGCGTTGGAAAGATCATTCCACGAGCTTCGCAACCATAACTGGAACTACACCTAAATCATCCTGATCTAGGAGTTATTGCTGTTCAAAGTTGTCCAAAAACTCACATTTTTTCCATAGCCAAATTTCCAAAACTTTAAAATTCATTGCAAAAAAAATGAAAATTTCCAATTTTAAGCCTCTTCATAGCTATTTCAAATTGTCGGATGTTACAGATACATTTCTGTTTGGAAGATTTCCAAAAGACTGCTCCTCCACCAAGAGTAAATACATATCCACTCGTGGATTTTATTTCATTTGACTTGGTGATTCAATTTGTATTACTATATTCTTCCAATATTGTTGAATATTAGTTATAATGAAAAGCAATAGTTTTTAAGTATGTTTTAAATACTCCAAAACTCTTTTAAACGTCATCCAATGAGTTTGATTGAGATTATTTGTGAACCGACTCAGTTTACTAATAGCACATGTTATATCTGATCGTGTACACTTCATGATATATATCATACTTTTCAATACTCTAGCATAATCCAATTATGAGACACTTTTGCCTTCATTTATTGGAGTCTTGACAATATTGAAATCCAAATACTTGAACTTGTCAAGTACCTTTTCAATCACATCAGTAACTTCAATGCCATTCATATTGAAGTTACTTTCTAGCATATGCTTAGTGGCATTTATGTCAGAAATGTCTCTTTTGATGATCAACATGTCATCAACATAAAAATAAACAATGACCTTGTGATTTGGAGTGTCTTTAATGTAAAAACATTTATCACATTCATTAATCTTGAATTCATTAGCCAACATAGTTTGGTCAAACTTCGCATGTCATTATTTGGGCACTTGTTTTTAGTCCACAAAGTGACTTGACAAATTTAAAGACTTTCTTTTCTTTACCAGGAACTACAAAGCCCCGGGTTGTTCCATGTAAATTTCTTCCTCCAATTCTCCATTTTTAAAAAAAATGTTTTCACATCCATTTAGACGAATTTGAAGGCCATATACCGCAACTAGCGCAATTAACATCTGAATTGATGTAATCCTAGTTAGTGACTATTATGTGTCAAAATCATCAAGACTTTCTTATTGACTAAAGCCTATGACAACAAGTCTTGCTTTGTATTTGTCAATAGTTTCATCAACTTTCTTTTCCTTCTGTAGATCCACTTTGAACCCAAAGGTTTATTTCCCGGAGGAAGATCAACCAACTCTCAAGTACGGTTGCTCAAGATTGAATCTATCTTACTATTGACAGCCTTTTTTCAAAAAGAATGAGTCCACAGAGGGCATAACTTCTTCATAAACTCATTTTCAAGAAGAAATGTTACAAAATCAAACTCGAAAGAAGTATTTTGTCCATTGACATTTACTACCCCTCTAAATCTCTTTATTAAGTACATTCTCCTTTGGTATGTTCCAAGGTCGTTTAGACCCTTCACTTAACTATCCGATGGTTCAAACATATGAACCATAAATTGACATGCTTTACTATTTATAGCATATTCAATGAACATACAATCCACAGTCTTAGATCCTGTTTTGATCCGTTTGGAAATAGTTCCCTCATTTCCATTTCTCATATGGAATAGACTGTATTGGAATTGTTAGATTAGTATCTTTCAAGAGTTATTTCTTGTATATACTTTAAGGGGCGACAAACAATTCTCTATCGAGATACAACAAAGCCTGAACAAACAAAACTTTTTGTTGCTCCCTTTCTTAAAAAACAAAAGTTTTTTTAATTGTTGCTCCCTTTACTAACAAATAAAACTTTTGTTCCTCTCTTTCTGAACAAACAAACTTTTTGTTGTCCTTTTTTTCTATAATGATAGCACCTCCACAATTTTTGTGGGAAACCTGAACTTATAAGTATGACATTCAACATTTCTTTCAAAGTTCGGTTTTTTTTCCATTCAGCAATTTCATTAGATTGAGGTGAGTATGTGCAGTAATTTGATGGATGATTCCATTTTCCAAATATATTTCTGCAAAAGAAGATTCATATTCTCCATATCTACCACTTCTAATCAAGACAATCGTTTTATCCAACTGATTTTCAACTTCAGTTTTATAATGCCTATATGTTTCTATTGCTTCATCCTTACCATTCAGCAAATAGACATAACACTATCTAGTGCAATTGTCAATAAAATTTATAAAACACTTTTTCCCACCAAGAGATGGTGTTGACTTCATATCACAAATGTCAGTGTAAATCAATTCTAAAGGATTAAAATTCCTTTCAACAAATTTATAAGTATGCTTAACATACTTAGATTCAACACATACTTGACATTTTGATTTATTGCACTAGAAGTTAGGCAAAATTTCTAAGTTGATCAGTTTTGACATGTCCTAAGCATTCATGTCACAAACAATTTGATTCAAGTAAGTAAGAACAAACAAAAATAATGGGTTTGAAAAGACCTTCTGTGAGGTAACTTTTTCCTACAAATATTTTGTTCTTTACTTTTATAACTTTGTCAAATACAGATATTGTTTTAGAGTCAGCACCTCGCCAAATGTCCTTTGCAGAAGGACTTTTCCATAACATTCAATTTGTTATAGAATTACCCATGACCATAGTCTCGTCGGTCCAATAAGGGCAATATGACCCAAATGTTTGTTTTACAACACAAACATAACAGGCCACTTTTCACCAATGTTCATGTTTATACAAATAGACATTTCTTTTCATGAAAAAATACAATATTTCAACTAACACTTTTTCATCAAAGAATATAATTCTTTTGAACAAGTAATATAATTTTGTGGTTTTATACTAGTCATATCATATACTAGTAAAGAGAGACTCAACGACCACAATATCAAATATATTCCAAGAATTGTGTGGGTCTAACATAATACAAGAATGTCATTAAATTTCAAGAAACACCCATTGCAAGCACAAAAATCGCTAATTAAATGTCACTAGTGTTTTTTTCCCTTTATGTCACAATTAGACAGACCACTTAGTATTTAAAATACTAACAATAAAGATTCAATCTTTATAAAACTTGTTTCTTGTTTAACGATAAAGTTTTTATATTCTTCTAATCGTTAACTGAATGAACTTTGAATTCTGATGAAGTTTTTATATTCTTCGAATCAGTTTCACATTCAAACAGAGTAGTAAACCAAAAAGGTTTTAATCTCCAGAAACCTCAAATACAACACTGTTTCTAGCTAACGATGAAGATTTTATCTTTTTCAAATCATTTATCCTTAATATTCCTGACGAAGATTTTGTACTCTTCAAGTCAGAATATTCATTCAAACAAAGTATTTAACTAATTGATGAAGTTTCTATATTCTTCAAACCAATGCATAATCTGATTTGTTCGTGAAGTTCTTATATTCTTCAAACCAAAGGAGTAAAAAAATCAGAGGATTTTAATCTCGAAAAGTCAGACACAATCAAATTTCACATGGACTAGAAACTACAAAAGTTTTTTTTCCCTCCTCTAAACAAAATACATATTAATAGTAATAAAAATATATTCTTAGATCATCACATAATTGTAACATCCGACAATTTGAAATAGCTAAGAAGAGGCTTGGAACTTGAAAGTTTTCATTTTTGGAAAGGATTTGAAAATCTGGAATTTGGCTAAGTGTGGAAATCAGTGAGTTTTTGGCCAATTTTGAGAAGTCATAACTCCTAGATCAGGATGAGTTAGGAGTAGTTCCAGTTATGGTTGTGAAGCTTGTGGAATGATCTTTCCAACGCCACTGAGTTTGCTCAACTCTGAGTCGTATGAGTGAGATATGCCCTTTGAAAGTTGGGCAGTTGACAAGGAATTCGTCCGGAAATTTAAGGGCATTTTAGTCTTTTCCCTAGCCAATTCTTTTGGGATTATATTGTTGTATAGGGCTGATATTTGGATCATTTTTATCCCATTTTAAAAGAGTAAAAGCTAGGGCTTGAGAAGAAGAAGAGAAGAAGAAGAGAAGAAGGAGAAGAAGAAGACGAGATCAACAAGTTTCCATCAAAGATCAATGTGGATTTTCGTCGGGGGTGATACCTTTCAAGGTATTTGAGTTCTTTGTGTAGGTTGATCCTTTCCCCCACACACCAAGCTCATTTTATGATTTGAGAAAAAGATTGGAGTTGTTGTTGAACTGGTTAGTTGTTGTTGATGTTGTTAGTTGTGTTGTTGAAGTTGTTGTTGGTTGTGAGACATGATTGGGTTGTGTTTTGAGTTGTAATCCATGGTATGTTGAGGGATATGATGATCCTTAGTGTTTGGGGTTAGATCCTTTGAAGTAAGGATGATTTAGAGTTGAAGAAAGAGGGGTGAAAAGTTGAGTTTTCTGGGGAAGGAATTGGCGCGTCGCGCCTGTCATCGCGCCCCAAGACGGGTTCTGAAGCCTAGCCCTTGGGGCGGCGCGCCACTCAGAGCGCTAGCAGGCCTTCTCTGAAGTTTTTGGCCTGGCGATCCACGCCTCTCAAAGCGCCAAGAGCGCCAAGCTTTCCCATTCTTTCCATGCTTTCACATGTATGTTCCTAGGTGTTATACCTATGTTCCCTAGTTGTTTCCAACACCCTAAAGTGTTTCTAAACATCCTGAACTCATCTATAAATATGCGATTATATGTCTTGAATCCATAATCCAATTCAAGGCGAGTTAGGATCAAAGTTAAGGGAAGTTAGAGTCAAGTCAAGCAAAGTCAAGGAGTTAGTTCAAGTAAGTTTTCAAGTTGTTCGAGAGTCTTTATTGAACGTTTTCACTTCATTCTAAGGCTCAAGTTGCAAGTCAAGTAAAGAGTAAAGAGTCAAGAGTTCCAAGTTGAGTCATTTCTCAAAGATTATTAGGGAACTATGTATTCCCAAAGAAGTTTTAAAGAAATGTTTCTACATTTAAACAAGGTTGGAAACTGAGATTTCCAAAGGAGCCTTCGGGCTAGTTTTTGAGTAATTATCTCATATCAGCAGGAAGAAATATGTTTTAAAAACATAAGAGCCAGTACATTTTTGGGAGTAGTATCGAGCACCGAATTGGGGGAGCGTTCAAAGAACCCACAACCCCCGTAGAACCATGTTAGCCACCATGGATAGAAAAGGATCATACTGTTTAGATGAATCCTTTTCCAGATAGACTAGTGGATCCATTAGGCAGTTCAGGTCTTATACCTTTGGCCGGGTATAAGATGCTCTGGCAGCGTGAGGTCTATCGCTGTATCATTACTATAGCTCTCATGTGATGGTTGTCGGTTAGAGAAACTCCCACAGCAGTTATTGTATTTTTATACACAGAAGCTATTGTATTTTTATATACATCAGTTCATTGTATTTCTATATACATTTCAGGCTTATTGTATCTTTGTATATGCACAGAGTTTATAGCATGTTTTAAACAGTCTTTCTTTATATCGCACTTGTTTTAAATTGCCTTATATTGGAAAAAGTCAGTCAGGTTGAGTTGAGTTGAGCCATGTAAGCCATTCAGTTTCTTCCAGATTTCCTTCTATCCTATGTTGCTTAGTTTTCCAGCTCGCATACTCGTACATTCCATGTACTGATGCCAATTGGCCTGCATCTTATGACGATGCAGATACAGGTACCCCAGATCAGCATCTTGTACGTCGTTGATCCAGCTGAGCACTTCAGTGTCAGTGGTGAGCCTCCTTTCTTTCCGGAGGACTCAATTATTTTGTGTACTTAGTTTTGTTCTATTAGGATATTGCGGGGTTTGTCCCAACATCCATCTCAGTATTTTGGAGGCTTCATAGACAATCACTAAGTTAGTATTGAGTCTCTCATCTATGTATATATGTAAATATTCTATTTTGAGACTCGAGCTGCCTTTTGGCATTTTATGCATCAATTGGTTGTTTTATAACCTTTCATTGTATTGAGTTGTACTGTTGGGTTAAGTTTCAGCTGAGTTAAGAAAGCCAGGCCAAGGGTTCGCCTGGGGCCAGCAATGGTCTCCGGGTGCCGATCCCGCCTAGGGTGTAGGCTTGGGGCGTGACAAACTTGGTATCAAAGCCCAGAGTTCAGGATTCTTAGGGAGTCTATGAAGCCGTGTCTGTAGAGTCCTAGTTATCGGTGTGAAGCGCGCCACATCTATAATTGGAAGGCTACAACATTTAGGAAGATGTCTCATTTCTTTCACACTCATCTCGTGCGTTAGAGTTTATCTCTAAAAAGTTTCTTTCTAATCTGTGCTTGCGCGTATTTCAGATAGCCATGCCTCCACGAAGAGTTGGTAGAGGGCGTCTTCCTAGATGTTATGCTGATGAGCAGGAGTTACCCTATGCACCGGTAGAGCAAGATCAAGGGGAAGTTTCTAATGCTGAGTTCAGAGAGGCAATTAGAATGTTGACTCAAGCAGTAACTAATCAGATTGGTTAGCAGAGGGGAGCTAGACATGAAGGAGCTGACACTAATCCAAATTTCATGGGTTCGAGCACTACTGAGGATCCAGAGAACTTCGTTGAGGAGTTGAAGAAGATTTTTGATGTGATGCATGTGGCAGATACTGAACGGGTTGAACTAGCGGCGTATCAATTGAAGGATGTCGCTAGAGCTTGGTTCGACCAGTGGAAAGGGGGCAGAGTTGAAAATGCACCACCTGCGAGTTGGGCCTGTTTTGAGGAAGCTTTCTTGGGGCATTTCTTTCCTCGAGAATTGAGAGAGGCCAAGGTACATGAGTTCCTCACACTTAAGCAGGAGTCTTTGAGTGTTCATGAGTACAGTCTGAAGTTCACCCAACTATCCCGCTATGCTCTGGAGATGGTTGCAGACATGAGGAATAGGATGAGCTTGTTTGTTGCTAGGTTGTCTCGGTTGTCAAGTAAGGAAGGTAGGGCTGCAATGCTTATCGGGGACATGGACATATCTAGGTTGATGGTCTATGTGCAACAGGTTGAGGAAGAGAAGCTGAGGGACAGAGAAGAGTTCAGAAATAAGAGGGCGAAGTCCGGTAATAAGTCCAGGCAGGAGAAAGGTAATTCAAACCGTTCCTCCTTTCAGCAAAGGCAAAAGGGACCTGCTCCATCATCTGCTAGAGCACCTGCACCCAGATACAAAGGTGAATTTAATGTCCAGAATTCAAGGGACTTCAGGGCTAGACCAGCACAATCTTCGGGTAGTGTGACGCAAAGAAGTAGTAAGCCTCCAGCCTACGCCAAGTGTGGTAGGAACCACTCAGGTATTTGTCGAGAGGGCTTCATTAGTTGTTTCAGGTGTGGTCAGAATGGACATTTCATGCGAGAGTGTCCAAAGAATAGGCAGGGTAATGAGGGCAATAAAGCACAGTCTTCTTCAGTTGTTCCCCTAGATAGGACGACACCTAGGGGAGCTACTTCTAGTACCGACGGAGGAGCAAACCACCTTTATGCAATCACCAGTCGCCACGAGCAAGAGAATTCTCCAAATGTTGTCACTGGTATGATCAAAGTCTTTGCTTTCGATGTATATGCTTTGCTAGACCCAGGAGCAAGTTTATCTTTTGTAACTCTTTATGTTGCAAATAAGTTTGATGTTCTTCCGGAGAGACTTTGTGAACCCTTTTGTGTTTCTACACCTATTGGGGAGTCTATTCTAGCGGAAAGAGTTTATCGTGATTGTCCTGTTTCCATCAATCACTAGAGCACCATGGCTGATTTGGTTGAGTTAGACATGGTAGATTTCGATGTCATTCTAGGTATGGATTGACTTCATGCTAGTTATGTATCGATAGATTGTAGAACTCGAGTGGTTAAGTTTCAGTTTCCGAATGAGCCAGTCTTAGAGTGGAGTAGTAGTTCAGCAGTGCCTAAGGGTCGTTTCATTTCGTACCTTAAGGCAAGAAAGTTAGTTTCGAAGGGTTGTGTCTATCACTTAGTCCGAGTTCATGACTCTAGTGTTGAGATACCTCATTTTCAGTCAGTTCCTGTTGTAAGAGAATTTCCAAAAGTGTTTCCCAATGATCTACCCGGAATTCCTCCTGAGAGAGAAATAGATTTCGGCATAGATCTCATTCCAGATATTTGTCCTATCTCTATTCTGCCATATAGAATGGCACCAGCAGAGTTGAAAGAGTTGAAAGAGCAGTTGAAAGATCTCTTAGAAAAAGGTTTCATTCGACTGAGTGTCTCACCTTGGGGTGCTCCGGTCTTGTTTGTGAGAAAGAAAGATGGTTCCCTTAGGATGTGTATAGATTACCGCCAATTGAATAAGGTTGCCATCAAGAATAAGTACCCTCTTCCGAGGATTAATGATCTTTTCGATCAGCTTCAGGGTGCCACCTGTTTTTCAAAGATTGACCTCAGAACAGGCTATCACCAGTTAAGAGTAAGAGAATGTGATGTTCCAAAGACAGCTTTCAGAACCAGATATGGTCATTATGAGTTTGTAGTCATGTCATTTGGTTTGACCAATGCACCGACAGCTTTCATGGACTTGATGAATAGAGTCTTCAAACCTTATTTAGATACGTTTGTTATCGTTTTCATTGATGACATACTAGTCTATTCAAGGAACGAAGAAGATCATGCTAATCACCTCAGAACAGTTCTTCAGACTTTGAAAGACAAAGAGTTGTATGCCAAGTTCTCTAAGTGTGAGTTTTGGCTCAAGTCTGTGGCATTCCTAGGCCACATTGTGTCCGGTGACGGAATCAAAGTAGATACTCGAAAGATTGAGGCAGTGCAGAATTGGCCTAAACCCACATCTCCAACTGAAATTAGGAGTTTCTTGGGTTTAGCTGGCTATTATAGAAGGTTTGTTGAGGGGTTCTCGTCTATTGCATCTCCTTTTACAAAGTTGACTCAGAAAACAGTGAAATTTCAATGGTCTGAAGCTTGTGAGAAAAGCTTTCAGGAATTGAAAAAGAGATTGATTACAGCTCCAGTATTGACGTTACCAGAAGGTACTCAAGGTCTTGTGGTGTATTGCGATGCATCTAGAATTGGTTTGGGTTGTGTCTTAATGCAGAATGGCAAGGTTATAACTTATGCCTCCAGACAATTGAAGGTTCATGAGAAGAACTACCCAACCCATGACTTAGAGTTAGCGGCTGTAGTGTTCACTTTGAAGATATGGCGTCATTACTTGTATGGTGTGCATGTCGACATATTCACTGATCACAAGAGCCTTCAATATGTGCTTACTCAGAAGGAACTTAATCTCAGACAGAGGAGGTGGTTAGAGTTACTCAAGGACTATGACCTGAGTATTCTTTACCACCCAGGTAAGGCTAATGTTGTTGCTGATTCCTTGAGCAGGTTGTCTATGGGTAGCACCGCCCATATTGAAGAAGGAAGGAGAGGGTTAGCAAAAGATGTGCACAGACTGGCATGCCTGGGAGTCAAACTTACAGATTCCGCAGAAGGAGGAATATAAGTGACGAGCAAGGCCGAGTCATCACTAGTGTCAGAAGTGAAAGAGAAGCAAGATCAAGATCCCATTTTGCTTGAGTTGAAAGCAAATGTCCAAAAGCAAAGAGTATTAGCTTTTGAACAAGGGGGAGATGGTGCATTGAGATATCAAGGTAGATTGTGTGTACCTATGGTAGATGGACTCCAAGAAAGGATTATCCATTCATCCGGGTTCCACAAAGATGTACCGTGACTTGAGAGAAGTTTATTGGTGGAATGGCATGAAGAAGGACATTGCAGAGTTTGTGGCTAAGTGTCCAAATTGCCGGCAAGTGAAAGTTGAGCACCAAAGGCCCAGTGGTTTGGCTCAGAGGATAGAGCTTCCGGAATGGAAGTGGGAGATGATCAATATGGATTTCATCACAGGATTGCCAAGGTCGCGCAGACAACATGATTCCATTTGGGTGATTGTCGACAAAATGACAAAGTCAGCGCATTTTCTACCGGTAAAGACTACCAATACAGCAAAAGATTATGCCAAGTTATATGTTCAAGAAATAGTGAGACTTCATGGAGTTCCAATATCCATTATTTCAGATAGAGGTGCACAGTTCACTGCACAGTTCTGGAAATCTTTTCAGAAGGGCTTGGGTTTCAAGGTGAACTTAAGTACTGCCTTTCATCCTCAGACTGATGGGCAAGCAGAGCGCACTATTCAGACTCTAGAAGATATGTTGAGAGCTTGTGTGATCGATTTCAAAGGCAATTGGGATGATCACCTACCTCTCATCGAGTTTGCCTACAATAACAGGTATCACTCTAGCATCCAGATGGCTCCTTACGAAGCTCTTTATGGGAGAAGATGTAGATCTCCTATTGGATGGTTTGAAGTTGGTGAAGCACAGTTGATAGGACCAGATTTAGTTCACCAAGTTATGGAGAAAGTGAAAGTGATTCAAGAGAGGTTGAAAACGGCACAAAGTCGTCAGAAATCCTACACTTATGTCAGGAGAAGGGCGTTAGAATTTGAAGTAGATGATGATTAGGTGTATTTAAAAGTTTCGCCCATGAAGGGGGTTATGAGGTTTGGTAAGAAGGGGAAACTTAGTCCCCGGTATATTGGACCTTACCGCATAGCCAAGAGGATTGGTAATGTTGCTTATGAGTTGGAGTTACCACAGGAACTAGAAGCGGTTCATCCGGTATTTCATATCTCCATGTTGAAGAAGTGCATAGGCGATCCTTCATTGATCCTACCGACTGGAAGTATTAAGATCAAGGATAACTTATCTTATGAGGAAGTGCCTGTTCAGATTTTAGATCGTCATGTTTGTAGGTTGAGAACGAAAGATGTAGCCTCAGTCAAGGTCCTGTGGAAGAACCAATTTGTTGAAGAAGCTACTTGGGAAGCCGAAGAGGAGATGAAGAAGAGATATCCACATCTCTTTGAATTCGGAGGAAATGTAGATTAAGGTATCAATTTCCTTCTTAGTGCTCTTTTAATTATAATGAGCATGTTGTGGTTGTTGTTGTGTTTGCATGATTACTTGATTGGGTGTTTAAGTATGATGTTTCACCCTTAGCCTAGTAAGAGTAACCTCATTCGAGGACGAATGTTCCCAAGGGGGAGATATTGTAACATCTGACAATTTGAAATAGCTAAGAAGAGGCTTGGATTTTGAAAGTTTTCATTTTTGGAAAGGATTTGAAAATCTGGAATTTGGCAAGTGTGGAAATCAGTGAGTTTTTTGCCAACTTTGAGCTGTTATAAATCCTAGCTCAGGATGATTTAGGAGTACTTCCAGTTATGGTTGTGAAGCTTGTGGAATGATCTTTCCAACGCCACTGAGTTTGCTCGATTCCGAGTTCGTATGACTGATATATTCCCTTTGAAAGTTAGGCAGTTGACAAGGAATCCGTCCGGAAATTTAAGGGCATTTTAGTCTTTTCCCTAGCCAATTCTTTTGGGATTATATTGTTGTATAGGGCTGATATTTGGATCATTTTTATCCCATTTTAAAAGAGTAAAAGCTAGGGCTTGAGAAGAAGAAGAGAAGAAGAAGAGAAGAAGGAGAAAAAGAAGAGGAGATCAACAAGTTTCCGTCAAAGATCAACATGGATTTTCATCGGGGGTGATCCCTTTCAAGGTATGTGAGTTCTTTGTGTGGGTTAATCCTTTCCCCCACACACCAAGCTCATTTTATGATTTGAGAAAAAGATTGGAATTGTTGTTAAAGTGGTTAGTTGTTGTTGATGTTGTTAGTTGTGTTGTTGAAGTTGTTGTTGGTTGTGAGACATGATTGGGTTGTGTTTTGAGTTGTAATCCATGGTATGTTGAGGGATATGATGATCCTTAGTGTTTGGGGTTAGATCCTTTGAAGTAAGGATGGATTAGAGTTGAAGAAAGAGGGGTGAAAAGTCGAGTTTTCTGGGGAAGGAATTGGCGCGTCGCGCCTGTCATCGCGCCCCAAGACGGGTTCTGAAGCCCAGCCCTTGGGGTGGCGCGCCACTTAGAGCGCCAGTAGGCCTTCTCTGAAGTTTTTGGCCTGGCGCTCCGCGCCTCTCAAAGCGCCAAGAGCGCCAAGCTTTCCCATTCTTTCCATGCTTTCTCATGTATGTTCCTAGGTGTTATACCTATGTTCCCTAGTTGTTTCCAACACCCCAAAGTGTTTCTAAACATCCTGAACTCATCTATAAATATGCGATTATATGTCTTGAATCCATAATCCAATTCAACGCGAGTTAGGATCAAAGTTAAGGGAAGTTAGAGTCAAGTCAAGCAAAGTCAAGGAGTTAGTTCAAGTAAGTTTTCAAGTTGTTCGAGAGTCTTTATTGAACGTTTTCACTTCATTCTAAGGCTCAAGTTGCAAGTCAAGTAAAGAGTAAAGAGTCAAGAGTTCCAAGTTGAGTCATTTCTCAAAGATTATTAGAGAACTATGTATTCCCAAAGAAGTTTTAAAGAAATGTTTCTATATTTAAACAAGGTTGGAAACTGAGATTTCCAAAGGAGCCTTCGGGCTAGTTTTTGAGTAATTATCTCATATCAGCAGGAAGAAATATGTTTTAAAAACATAAGAGCCAGTACATTTTTGGGAGTAGTATCGAGCACCGAATTGGGGGAGCGTTCAAAGAACCCACAACCCCCATAGAACCATGTTTGCCACCATGGGTAGAAAAGGATCATACTTTTTAGATGAACCCTTTTACAAATAGACTAGTGGATCCATTAGGCATTTCAGGTCTTATACCTTTGGCCGGGTATAAGATGCTCTGGCAACGTGAGGTCAATCGTTGTGTCATCACTATAGCTCTCATGTGATAGTTGTCGGTTAGAGGAACTCCCACAGCAGTTATTGTATTTTCATACACAAAAGCTATTGTATTTTTATATACATCAGTTCATTGTATTTCTATATACATTTCAGGCTTATTGTATCTTTGTATACGCATAGAGTTTATAGCATGTTTTAAACAGTCTTTCTTTATATCGCACATGTTTTAAATTGCCTTATATTGAAAGAAGTCAGTCAGGTTGAGTTGAGTTGAGCCAGGTAAGCCATTCAGTGTCTTCTAGATTTCCTTCTAGCCTATGTTGCTTAGTTTTCCAGCTCGCATACTCGTACATTCCATGTACTGATGCCAATTGGCCTGCATCTTATGACGATGCAGATATAGGTACCCCAGATCAGCATCCTGCACGTCGTTGATCCAGCCGAGCACTTCAATGTCAGTGGTGAGCCTCGTTGCTTTCCGGAGGACTCAATTATTTTGTGTACTTAGTTTTGTTCTATTAGGATGTTGCGGGGTCTGTCCCAACATCCATCTCAGTATTTTAGAGGCTTCATAGATAGTCAATCAGTTAGTATTGAGTCTCTCATCTATGTATATATGTAAATATTCTATTTTGAGACTCGAGCTACCTTTTGGCATGTTATGCATCAGTTGGTTGTTTTATAACCTTTCATTGCATTGAGTTGTACTGTTGAGTTAAGTTTCCGCTGAGTTAAGAAAGCCAGGACAAGGGTTCGCCTGGGGCCATCAATGGTCTCTGGGTGCCAGTCCCGCCCAGGGTGTAGGCTTGGGGCGTGACAATAATGACCATCTATCCTAACATTTATGAAATAACTATCATAACTTATAAAGGATAGAAAAATAATAAAAGAAAAATAAAGATAAAACCTGATTTTTACCCACATTGATTAATCATATTCTATTTGTCAGCAATGATTCCATGCAAGTCACTTTTCTTGCTAATTATTTTTCTTATTTCCCAATTTCAATCATATTCCAATATCCCTCAGAAGACATTGAATTTCAACGAGAAACTAAACTCATGTTCAAATATTGTTAGGAGACAACATCTATTCATTTACTTCTTCTCATAGTTATATAAAATCAAGAATATAGAAAAAAAAATTAAAGTGCATATCTTAACATTTATGCACAAAATAACTTTTTTTTTTGAAAAGAAAATTGAAGGGATGCAATGTTTCAATGTACTTGGGAAGAAAATAAAAATAATTTTACCCATCCAAGGAAAACTTACTACATAAAATATACTCAAACATATTAAAGTAGTACTAATTCATCCCAAATCTCTTTTATCATATGATAAAATAATTCTCTTTTTCTTCTTTTTTTTTCCAACAAAAAGAACACATAAAATAAAAGTAATTTCCTTACCACAGAAAATACCATCAATAATAAATTTCTTAAGCTTGTTGTTATCTCCTGTATTCATATTAGAAAACCAGAAATAATAAAAGATGAAAAGAAAAAAACAAAGAACTATCCGAGTCCATAAAATCCACTGTGTGTCCTTAAGAAATTTAATCCCCTCAAGTATCCGAGGTTGTAGATTAAATTCTCCCAAGATAAAATGGATTAACCATTAAAGAAGTAGTGGTACCTCAAACTTCGATAATTTCAAAGAACTCAAAATGACAGCAACGAATCACACACACAGACACGATCGATCGATTTTGTTTAGTAAGAAATGTATGCAAAAGAAGGGAAAAATTCGATGTAGAAAAATGAGAGAAAGCATCTCTATTTATAGCCAACAAAGGGTAAAGGTCACAACTCTTTGGAAAAAAGACAACCTTTTAGAAAGGTTACAACACTTTGAAAAAGGCACAACCTTTCAAATGGTCACAACCCTTTAGAAATGACACAACCTTTCATAAAGGTCACAACCCTTCGACATAGTCACAACCCTTTATTTTCTGCTCACACCTTTAAAACCCAACACATATATTGTTCAGGATGTTTCTTTCTTTCCCAATGCTGAATCCTATATATTTAATTGCATTTCAGTTATCACTTTGTACTGTTCTTTATGCTTATTTATAAGTGGAATGCCTATCCAACTTGGAGAAGAATTGCTTAACAAGCTAACGCCCCTTGAAGGATCGCTGCCTGAAGAAACCCTATTCATCTCTCTCTGTTGCCCACCACCAACCCCAAAAATGTTGAGAAATTCGAAGAAGCGAAAGGTGAATTTGAGAAAATCGAAGAAGCAAAAGGTAACAGAGGAAGAAGCACCAATCAATAAGTTGCCAGATGCAGTCCTCGTAAAAATTCTCTCACTTCTGCCAACAGAGGAAGCATTCAGAACTTGTGTTATCTCTAAAAAGTGGCAAACTCTCTCAACTTTAATTTATAGCTTCAATTTCAATTGTTCAGAATACCAGGAAAGAGAAGATTTATCATTTATTCATAATGCATTAGAACATTCCCGCTCTTCCAAAATCGAAAAGTTCGAACTCGACTTAACTGAATGCATGGACTTGTGTCAATTAGACTACAATTTGAAGTTTGATTTTGATTTCCTAGTCAATCGTTGTTGTAGATTTGCTATTAAGAGAAATGTGGAAAATCTTGTATTGGGTTTTTATAGTCCTGAAGAGTGCCCATTGCCTGAATCTCTCTACACCTGTTCGTCATTGATAACTTTAGATGTTACGCTATGTTGTGGCTTTATTAATGATGCGGTCATTTCGTGGAACTCTCTAAAGAGCATAACATTGGGGTATGTGGTGTTTACCGATGAGGACATGGTGAAATTACTGTCAGGCTGTCCTTCATTGGAAACAATGGAATTATATAGGTATGACGGTTTCCGTCGCGTGGAAATTAATTCATCAACATTAAAGACACTGAAGCTGATAGATTATGGGATTCCTGGAGTTGGATATGAATTAGATGGGGTTTCTGGAGTTAGAGATGAATTAGAAATTATTGCCCCGTATCTTCAGAATTTGGAAATATCAGGAGATTTTCTTGATGTCAAGTGTAAACTTGTTGATGTCTCTTCTCTAGTTAATGCTAAGATTAATTACAACAATAAATGTATCAATCACATCCCAAATGTTAATGAAGAACACAACTGCCGTGACTATCATCAAGTATTATATTCCCTCATCCAAGAAAATCTTCAAAAGTTATGTTATGCAACTGAGCTAACAATTGGAAATTGGTTCACACAGGTTTGTCTTTAACTCGAAACTCCTTACTCCTTTTTTGGTTAATCTTAAGCAGATAGTTGTAGAATGTAAACATTATAGAATTAATTACAGAAACTTGTGGCACATTCTCCTGTCTAGTTTTTAAACTAAGGTTCTTTATTCATACCGGAAAAGATATGTCCTGAAACGAGGTTTTAGACAATTAGATTTGTCAAAGTATGTACTATCTGTCTGTTGTGAAATACTTCCCTGTTATTGTTACTGCTTTCTCCGTTATTTACTAATTTCGTTGGAATTATTGCACCAGGTCATGTGCATGTTGCAGTTCAAACGGATTCCCGTTTCAGATTTTTACTGCAAATATCTAACCCTGCAGTTGCATATGAAAAAGTTTAATTTGTATGGAGTAGCTGGTTTTTTGAGAGCCTCGCCTCATGTGGAAACACTCAACATAGACATGCAAACTATGGAGGTAACTTCCTAGAACTTATCTCTTCTTTTTACATGTATTCAATTTCTTGAAGTTTTAATACCCCTCCACTTTGCTTCCGAAGAAGAATGCAAACATTTCTTAATTATCAGCAAGAAGCTTTGCTTATGTCACTGTAAAGCTTCACATTACCATAGTAAGTATTGTTGCTTTCTTTGTGGCAAATGAGTTCTGAAATGAGAATCTATAGAATCATATTTTTTCAGAGTTGTGCAATTTCATTTAAGCTGACTTGCATTCGGTCCTGATTATACTTTGTCTCCAGTTAGATGATATTTGCAACTATGTTGACAATTCACGCTGCAACTCTGAGTTACGTGATTTGGCCAAAGGAGATAATATGGATTTGCAGAATTGTGTTTCAAGCCTTGAGTTTCACAACCTCAAGAATGTTAAGATTGTCATCTCATCGAAGCTATGCTTGAAGTATCATGTCAAATGGGGCTTTAAGAAGCTATTCAAACTTTCAAAATTTCTGTTAATCAATGCATCCGTTTTGGAGAAGTTCATTATCATATCAAAGAGAAGCAGGTATGAGACATGTTCAGGGAACTGTCTATCCAAATATTTATTTCTATTGGCTTTCAAATTGTTAGATTGTCCAAGATCGTCCACCAATTCTGTGATTATATTCCAGGAGTGAGTTTTTCATGACTTCATTACTGGTAGTTTCCTGTCTCAAGATACTAGAAACGTCGCCTTATATTAAGTTTGTAACTAATTACTAGTTTTACTATTGGATTTACCCTTGTGGCATACCAAATGTTATGGTATATTGGTTTCTTATGAAGCTTTTTCTTTTTGTTATATTGATGTTGAGATTCTCTTGTGACTCTTGTTTTCCTGGATCTATTAAGATGAGCGATTTGCAAGTCACATTCTTTTATGATAATTAGCCGCATGAAATGTTATGCTCTGCAACCTTTTCTTTGTCAGTAGCATCAAGGTCTGTGATTGTGCTATTAAATATTTTTACTTGAAGTCAAAGTCATATGATTATATCTATCTTTTTCTTCGGGCATATGTTAGTTGGCTGGGATAGCTTACAAAACGTTGTGACGAAATTTTTGGAACAACAGCTCTCTTGATAGATGTTGTGCGAAAAAGTTTTATCTAGAAATGGCAGTGTGTGATACTTTTTCCATTTTAGGGATCACATACAAAGTTCAAAAAGGAGGCACTGCAACTTTAATACTAATTCAAACAGTTAGGTAGTAAACCTCAGTAGTGGTCATCCATTGAACATATGGAAATTTCATATTGAAGAGGTTTTCATTAAAATAAATGATGTTCTTAATTCATTGATAGGACCATTTCTGTACTGAATACTTCTGCTATAAAAACATTGTTTATTACTATCTTTGTGC
Organism: Solanum stenotomum; assembly: GCF_019186545.1. Lineage (NCBI taxonomy): Eukaryota > Viridiplantae > Streptophyta > Magnoliopsida > Solanales > Solanaceae > Solanum > Solanum stenotomum. Next base: position 69,256,920 of record NC_064284.1, on the reverse strand, counting down.
AAGACAAGTTCCATAAGTAGCCGTAGGTATGCACTTATTCCTCTGTTTCCAGTTTTATCGGCTCTGCAGCGACTTCATTTATTCCTCTGTTCCAGTTTTATCGGCTTTGCAGCGACTTTGAGTATGTATGTTTGGCCAAAGGATATAACTATTGATTTGCTACATTGGATTTCAAGTTTTGTATTTCCTGGCCTCTTTCTATTTTGTTTTTTTCTGGTTTTAAAGAACCTATTTCCGATACCCATTGAGCTAACTAATAAAACAACCTAGCTAGTGCACTAACTCAAACCTATTTCTTGCACGAAATGTCCTCCTAACATAGTAGCACTCCTACTAAGAAATGGAAGAGCAAAGTTCTTTCTGTCACCTGCCCTCTGCTACACATCTCTTTCGTTCGCCCTAGACCCACCCACCAAATGGAACTCTGCCCTTTTTGTTGGGTTAGAGCGAGTATGAAGTCAGGGAGGAAGAAGAAGAGAGGGAAGAAATAATATACTAATATTACCTATCCCAGCTCTCAGAAATGGAGAAGGAATAAAAAATCTAGTGAAAGAAGAATAAGATAAGCTAACACAAAAAAGTCGATTTGATTGACAATATTTCTCAATAAATATGCAGATTTATGTAGCCGAGTCACGTGGGCTTCTTCTTATACTCCCTTACCGGAAGATAAAGGGAACTTATCCTCTTACAAAGAGACAAAGTAGTAGCTGACATACGAATAGCTGGCAAAGGAAGAGCTTCCGCTAAGATTCTGACTTATTTGGAAACTAGATTTGCTGCCCCTAATCCAGGCTGTTAGGGCAAACGAAAGTAGATATGACACCAGATAGCGCTTGTAGCACCCTTTTCAGGTGATATAAAAGAAACAATCATGGATTCCTGCGAGAATATAAAAGAAACAACAGTTGTAGACCAACAACAAACCATGGATTCCGGTGAAAAGATAGAAGAAACAATAACGGTAGACTGATCAAATAGTTGCATGAAGCTCTTTTTCTTCACATTCTCTCTCTTATGTCAACATGATCAGATATCCATAACAAGTGCTCTCTCAAACAGGTAGAGTTATCTTTGAAATGCTCTTGATACCTTCTCTTTTAGTACTGATTATGGCTTAGGTAATATTTTTTCTTCAATCAGTTTTTCCTTCTCAAAAAATAAAAAATAAATATCTGTTTCTCCCCCAAATTAAAAAATTTCAACTTGACAACATTGGTCAAGGGACAATGTGAAACTCAGGTCAGTTTCTGAAGAAGAATGTTTATACACATTCATTTGATAATACTAATTTTGAGATTTTGATGTTATGTGGCTATAACATGAAAGTCTCCGAATAGTATAAAATTGAAGTGGATGACGTTATCTAAGGACCATATTGTGAATTTATTGTTGGGCTGTTCATCATTAGAAACTATGGAATAATCACATTTTAAGGATTTTAGTCGCTTTTAAATTACGTCTTCGAAATTGAAGAGGAATTTGATATCATACAATGATGATGAAGAAATTGTTCATTCAGTGGAAATTATTGCCTGCTATCTTCATCATTTGGAGATTTGAGGAAGTCATCATGTTCTTAAGTATAGGCTTGTAGACATGCCATCTGTGGTTGATGCTAAGCATACGTTCAACATTATATGAATCAAAGACAAAGGTGAATGGAATGTCTACCAACAAATATTGGATGTGTTTGATACATATAATGTTGAACGTAAGCTTCGTTTTAATCATAGAGGACACTTCTCCAAGCCTACACTTGACACTAAGAAGACTTGTGATCAATTTTTAATCATCATTATATGATATCAAATTCAATCTTTTCAATTTTGAAGACCTAATTTCCGAAGTGACTAAAACCCTTAAAACATGATAATTCCATAGCTTCTGATGCAGGAAAGCCCAATAATAAGTTCATACCCTTAAAACATGATAATTCCATAGCTTCTAATGCAGGAAAGCCCAATAATAAGTTCATAATATGATCATTGGATAACACTATCCACTTCGATTTTATGCTCTTTATAGACTTCCATGCTATGACCTCATTAGCATCAAAATAACAAAATCCTAAAACTAGTGACATCATCGATGAACAGGTGTATAAATATTCAGGCAATGCACAAACCTCTTCTTCAAAAGCTAACCAGAGTTGCATATTTTCAGCTTGTATGCATCCGGCTTAAGGCTGTCGTGAGTTGGAATTTTATTTTTTTGGAGAAACGAAATGACCTAATACATAGGATATGTATCTTTCATGGTAACTAGAGGTACTAAAAGAGAATGTATCAAGTAAATTCCAGAGATAACACCACCTTTTTGAGAGACCACTTGTTCTGAGTCTCTGAGCAGTCGGTGTAAGAGAGAAAATGTGAATGAGAAGAGCTTCCGACAATTGACTGATTCGGTCTACAACTATTGTTTCTTCTATCTTTTCACCAGAATTCATAGTTGGTTACACTTTGATGGTATATGCTAATCAATTAGCACAGCAAATCTAATATATGCTTTAATAAATGGCAAAATCAGAAGTGTTGTTTGTGGTTTTGTTTAGAAATGGCAACTTAATAATATACATCATTTTTACCGAACTCTAATATATCCATATTTAGGTGTACCATTTCATGAGTAAATATTTCAATAACGTGTGCCGTTTCATGAGTAGTAGTCCAAACAAAAACGGAGTCGTGCTACGGATATCTAAGACAGGGAAACTAGTACAAATTCAGATAGTACTGAGCAGTTTTCTCTCAAAAGGGAGAAATGTACAACATCTAGATCATAAAATTCGTTATCTTTTCAGATTTGACGGAATGCTGTGAAATGTTTGTACAGACCAGTTGATCATGTGTTTTTTCCATTGCATTCTTCTTTCTCAATTCACCTTTCCTGGAAAGAAATATAATGTTAAATTTTCATAATGACTGATGAATTCAGAGTTTTTTGGCATCAATATAATCATAAGACTTTAATGCTATTGAGAAAGCTGGGTAGGGTAGCAAAACACAACATTTCAAGAAAATATCAATAGCATAACATTTGGTACGCGACAAGGGTACAGTTCATTGAACAACTCTCGCACTTTCTTGTCTTTGATATGATAATGAACTTCTCCAAAACGTTGCACTCTGAAATTTTGAGAAGTTTGTAATAACCATGTTTGAAATGATCCTTCAAACACACCAAGAAGAGTCGACAATCTTAACATTCCTGAGGTCGGGTACCCTTTGTGCCAAATAATTTGACTCAAATTGGCACCAGGAACAAATTGGAGACAGAATATTATCAGGACCAACTGCAGGTTAGCCTAATGGAAATTGATTTCAAAGTAGAATATTGTATCCATGTCTATGTTAAGTGTCTCCGCTCTGCTCCGACCAAATTAAACTTTTTCGTATGCAACTCCTCTCATATCTAAATTAGGACAACCCGAAACACAAGTAATCAATGCATGAATTAACTATTACTAACTAATCTCTTTAAAAAGTAAAATCCTCACTCCATTCATGCTTTCAATGTTGAGCAATGAACTCTTCTGTCTCGAGAAGATTACGACTTTCCAAAAATCGGTGGCAACTCTTCTTCTAAAAATGCGTCTTTTGCTGAAGCAGCGCCTGTTTTTATAAGAGGGACATTTAAGTAATTTAACTTTTAAATTTAAATTCTGAAGATCTTTGACTTTTAAATTTAAATTCTGAAGATCTTTGACTTTTAAGATAGTATATATATGTGTGGTAGGTAATATTGATCTGTCAAAGCATTTTATTGTTGAGATAAACACAAACAAACCAATCAATCAATCTCCCCTCTTTTGCCGAAGGAGATGACAAATCTGAAGAAGCAAAAGGTAACAGAGGAAGAAGCACCACAAGGAATCAGTAAGTTGCCGGATCTACTCCTCCTTCAAATTCTCTCACTTCTCCCAACAAAGGATGCATTCAGAACTTGTCTAGTTTCTCCAACGTGGCGGCGTCTCCCAACTTTAATTGATAGCTTCAATTTCACTTGTTCAACTGACCGGGAAAGAGAAGATTTCTCCTTTATTCAAAATGCATTAGCACATTCCCTCTCTTCCAAAATTATAAAGTTCAAACTCGACTTAACTGACTTGAGTCTATCAGACTGCAGTTTCAGGCCTGAGTATGAAACCCTAATCAGTCGTTGTTTTAGTTTTGCTGTTGAAAGAGAAGTGGAAAATGTTCTGTTGTGGTCTCAGTATAGTAATGGGTGCACATTGCCTGAGTCTCTCTGCACATGTTCATCCTTGATAACTTTAGATGTTAAACATTGTGGCTTTAATAACGCGGTCATATCGTGGAACTCTCTAAAGAGTATAAAGTTGGGGCATTTGATGCTAACCGATGTTGAAATGGTGAAATTATTGTCAGGCTGTCCTGCATTGGAAACAATGGAATTATATAGCTATACTGGTTTCCATCGCCTGGAAATTAATTCCCTAAAATTGAAGACACTTAAGTTGAAAGATTATGTTCGGAGTGATGGAAATGGAGATGACTTAGAAATTCTTGCCCCGTATATTCAGCATTTGGAAATATCAGGAGAAGATCTCAAGTGTAGGCTTGTTGATGCATCTTCGGTAGTGAATGCTAAGCTCATTTACAGCTTTGCCTGTATCAAAGGCATTCCAAGTACTTATGTGGAAGACTGCTGCCGTGACTATCGTCAAGTAGTATATACCCTCGTCCAAGATAATCTTCAAAAGTTATGTTATGCAACTGATCTAACAATTGGAACTTGGTTCACACAGGTTTGTCTTTAACTCGAAAGTCCTTACAATTAGATTTGTCAAAGTACTATCTGTCTGTTGTGAAGTACTTCCCTTTTGTTGTAATTGTTTTCTCCATTATTTACTAGTTTCGTTGGGATTACTGCACCAGGTCATGTGCACATTGCAGTTCAAAGGGTTGCCCATTTCAGAATTGAATTGCAAATATTTAACGCTGATGTTGCATATGACAACGTTTAATATGTACGGAGTAGCTGGTCTTTTGAGAGTCTCGCCACATGTGGAAACAATCAGCATAGAATTGGAATATACGCTGGTAAACTTCCTGGAACTTATCTCTTCTTTTTACATTTTTTCATTTGGTTGAAATGTTTGTCACATTTAATCTGACCTGCATTTGGTCCTGATTATATTTTTTTGTCTCCAGTTAGATGATTTCCCGATCTACAATTTCTGCTGCAACTCTGAGTTACTTGATTTGGCCAAACAAGATAATATGGATTTGCTGAGTGGGGTTTCAAGCGTTGAGTTTCACAACCTCAAGAAGGTTAAGATTGTCATCTCCTCAGATGCGTGCTGGAAAGATCATGTCAAAAGGGGCTTTGAAAAGGTTACCAAACTTTCAGAATATCTGTTATTGAATGCACCGGTTTTGGAGAATTTCGTCATTATCATATCAAAGAGACGAAGGTGCGAGACATGTTCAATGAACTGTCTATCCCAACATTTATCTCTATTGGCCAACAAATTGTTAGGTTGTCCAAGATCGTCCACCAATGTTGCGATTAACTTCCAGGAGTGAGCTTTGCATGAGTTCACTGCTAGTAGTTTCCTGTCTCGAGATATTAGAAATGTTGCCTTATATATTTTGAGTTTTTGATAAACTACTCATGGAATCTTTGTCTTCTCTATGTAGTGTGTAACTAATTACTATTGGAATTACCCTTGTGGTAACCAAATGTTATGGTATCTTGGTTTCTTATGAAACATTTTCTGTATTCACTTTGCTGGCATATGCTAATTAGAATTGTCGTTTGTGGTTTTATTAAGAAATGGCAATCTTTACATGAGAAAACCATTTCATGAGTAATGATCCAAACGAAAAGTGATTCAGTCACTACAGCTTTAGGTCTTGTGGACGACCAAAGGAGCTCTTGGAGTTTCACATCAATTATTCCACATTTCACACTTTTAAGTGCCCACATCGTCAAAGTCTTATGTTTCTCTTCATTCATTTTCATTTCTTCCATTTTTCATTTATAACATTCTCTCTGTTATGCCAACGGGAGTAGATATCTGTTACAAGCATCTGATCAGTCGGTATAAGAGAATGAAGGAAAAGAGCATCTGGCAATCGACTGATTTGGTCTACAGCTTTAGGTCTTGTGGACGACCAAAGGAGCTCTTGGAGTTTTACATTAATTATACCACGTGTTACTCTTTTAAGTGCCCACATCGTCAAAGTCTTACGTTTCTCTTCATTCATTTTCATTTCTTCCATTTGTCATTTATCACTGCTCTCTCCCTCAAATTTCTCCATTTCCCCTTGCTTTTACTTGGCGTGAATAGAAAGTGTAATACAGAACATTCTTGGATTTACTTGGGAAGTTTTAGATCTTGTGACACTGCACACTCCCCCTCATTGAACTGACAAGTAGAAATGGATTTTGTGTGTGTCTCAATTTCTTACCTAGTTCTTTTGTTCAGTAAGTACGAGCAACTATGGTAAAGAGCAACTTGAATCCAATTCAGTATTAGGAATTAATGCTTTCAGTTCCGCAAGATCATGATTCATGGGACTGTAAGGTTGGTAGACACTCCATTTCGCCTTTACCTTTTTCTCCATCTTATTTTGTCAATGTAACTCCTCAATGATTTACTTTGAATGCGTCAGATATCCAAAAGGTTCAGGAATGCAAAAATGCTTTTTGGTGTAAATACATATCACCCTCCCACACCCTCACTTGTTGATGTAAATACTTTTTGCTTATGATTAGGTAAATTTCTGTACTTCAGAATTCTCTGAAAAACTTTCTACTTTTAGCCTATGTTTTTGGTAATCATTTCTTCCAATGCACACTGATCATATCCCACATTTTTTTTTTAAAATTCAAGCCATTCACCATCTAAGAAATCATTAAAAGACTGAATCTTTAAACTAAAATTTTCCACTTTTAGCCTAGCTTTTCGGTAACTAGTATACGTACCCGCGCATTGTGCGGATGATTTAAAATGTATTAATTTCATAATTAAAATAACTAATAAAATGTATTATGCAGATAATAATATATTTAATTTACAATAATAATAATAATAATAATAATAATATACAATCATTAACTGGTATATTTGAGCAAATTAAATTAATATTATTAATACATAAGTTATTTTATTGTATTAAAATATTATATATATACAGTTGTATTAACTACGCTTTAGTTTTATAATATATTATGTTGAAATTTTTCTAAGGATACTATTAATTTTATAATTATTTTTTCTTGATTAGATATGAAATACTTTAAAAATATTTTTATGTGTTTGTACTTTATTCTTTTTATGTCGTTTGAATAAAAATATTATGTTAAATCCAAATAAAAATTCAAAATATTTTTTCCGTATCAAATTTATGTAAAATTATAATATAATTAGCAAAACAAAAATAACAATATTCCAATATTCCTTGTTTCTCTCGCTATACAACCCTAAATTATAGCATCATCATTTGTACGTACAATTATCTGTCACATATTTTGTTAAAATATTTGGTACAAAAAAATAGGCTAAATCTATTTGTATTTTAAATCTATGTAACTCTAAACATAAATTTGTAGTTCCTATAGCAGCATTAACAAGAAAAAATTAACAAAAAAAGAAAAAAGGAAAAAAAGGCAAACAATTATTTTTTTAAAAAAAAAAAAATCTATTTGATGAGGTTTACTAACATGTTTTTTCTTTATCTTTATAATAATTTAGATTATAGATCCCTTTTAATTATTTTTTAAAACAATAAAAACTCATAAAATTCTCTGTAAGCAATTATTTTAAAAAAAAACACATGCAAAAAAAAAAAAAAGAAATATTAATCTTAGAAATATAAAAAACAAAGAAACAGAAAATTATTTTTTATTGTGTTTAGAGGAAATAAAAAAAGAAAAAAAAATATCGGAGTGTCGTAGACCATCTCGTTCTCGCAATGCACAACAATATACATCAAGGTTTTAATTGTGACGTTCTTCACACATAATTCTTTATTTTTTACTTGCGTATGTCTTTCTTCGTTTCTTCACAACTATTTGAGCACTTATTATCATCATTCCGCTGTAATGTGCACTTACCTATATACAATTCATTTTACAAAAGTAAAACCACAAGCATATTATATTTTTACACAAATTTAATACGGAAAAAATCTTTTGAAAATATTTTGATTTTAACTAAAACATATATAGAAAATGTATTAACATGCCATTTAATTTCATGATATTAAATATTTTATGTGGAATGTTAGAACTAATAAATTATGAACATAATTTTTTTTATTCAAATGACATAAAAAGAATAAAGTACAAACACGTAAAAATATTTAAAGTATTTCATATTTGATCAAGATAGAATAATCATAAAATTAATAGTATCCTTAGAAAAATCTCACCATAATAAATTATAAAACTAAAAGCGTAGCTGATACAACTATAGATATAATATTTTAATATAATATTTTAATACAATAAAATAAATTGTCTGATAATATTAATTTAATATGCTCAAATAAAGTTAATGATTAGTATTATTATATTATTATAAATTAAATTATATTATCAAGTTCATAATACATTTTATTAGTTATTTTTATTTATAAAACTGTTACATTTCAAATTATCCGCGCAACGCGCAGGCACGTATACTAGTAATTAGTAATAACTGAGAGAATTTATAATGTTATAACTAAAGAATTAATTTGCAATAGATGAATTTCTAATAAATTTTATACTTACATAAACAAATAGGCCTTTTAATTAATGTTACTATTTTTTTTATAGTTATTAGATTTTAATTTAGTGTAGGGACAAAATGAAAATATTTATTTCATATTACTGAATATAAAATTTATTTTGTTGATGATAAAATTTCACTGATTCATATATATTTACATATTTTCACATTTGTTGTGAGTTTTTTTTTTTTTTTTAAAAGAACTCGGAAAATTTTAAAATAATATATTTTGAAGTTAGAGGATCTAGTTAACTTGTAATACATTCGTGAAATATATCAATACCTACCCAACTATATATATATATATATATATATAGGTTTGCATTAATGAAAATATTTATCTCATAAAACTTAGCTATTAAATAAATAATAAAATTAAACTAATACAACCTTCAACTTGAGTTATTAGAAGTCATATGAACTTTTCTTTGTCGAAATTACTGAAATGTTAAGAAATATAGTAAATTAGTAAAACAAAAGGGCAATGTTTATATAGTAATAACTATTTTAAAGCAAACGTCCTGACAATCTAAATTACATAAGTCGAATTGATAAATAAAGTCATCTTTTGTCTTGAGCTTCAAAAAATAAATCGTGGCAATTCTCTAACTCTTGAGAAGTTTAATAATTTTGGGAAAAAATATTTTGAAGCATATATCTATATCACAAGAGAAATTGTTAACAAAAACAAATGACTTTACACTACAATAAAAATTAAACTAATACAAACTTCAACTGACGTTATTACAAGTCATATGAAATTTTCTTCGTCGAAAATACTGAAGTATTAAAAAATAGTAAATCAATAAATCAAAAGGGCATGTTTATATAGTAATAACTATTTTGAAGGAGCAAATTTTCTGTGTCTTATCTGAAAAGTCATAACCAT
>NC_064284.1:69232570-69247188 GCF_019186545.1 Solanum stenotomum | reverse complement strand
CGTTGGATCCATGGAGTTAAAACTTATTACCGGATTTCGTCGCAGTTCCATGAACAAAGACAAAAGAGGAATTCACATTAGGATTAAATGAAAATTGACACAAGATATTGCAAGCATTGAATCCATTTGTAGATATTCCACGCTCCACAACAAGCATCATTTCATTTGAAGGCATGGTCCTTGGTGGAATGTTATCCTAAATCTTTAGAAAAAAACTATCGAGATATAGATCATTAATTGTCTCAGGCTCCAAGGAAAACTTCGGAAGATTTTTGTCACCAAATGTCTCAAATGCAATTTTATGTTTACTAGAGCTAAGATCCAGCGAAGTAGCAGTGGTACTGTACCTCTTTGACATATCTCTTCAGGAACATTCATCGAACACTTGGACTTTGCTGCGTTCAGGACCTGGAAATTCTTCATCAAGCATTTTGATTGGAGTCTCGGTTTGCACCTCTGCAACTACCATGGGGCAGCAACTATGAAAAAATTCGCTGAGAGACTTGAGTGGCTGAATATCTTCCAAATCGGAAGAAGTTTCCTGTACTTCTTTAGTGAAAACTCTGGTAGGCATTTTGTCGAACAGATTGTCCACATGACTTGAATGTTCAACAATAAAAGTGCCAAACAAATCTGGATGACTCTCGACATTATCAACACAGTTTGAGTTTTCTTCTGCCAAAGAAGAAGAAATCTCTCTTCTAACGACTGTAGCAGCACTAATCCCGACATCTTCTACTAGCACCTGTGGAGATATAAATGAACATTTGTCCTCCAGCTTCTGTAGCAAAGCAAGAATTCTGGTAATTTGAGTGTCCACCACAAAAGACTTTGCATCGGTTCGTTTCCAAAAATGCAGGGCTAACTTCTTCTTAAAATGTTTCCAATCAAAAAATTGTTTGTTGCGAAACATCCAACGAAACCACTCAAGGGCCTCACTGTCACACCCCGAGCCTACACCCTGGACGTGGCCGGCACTCAAAGGCCATTCCTGGCCCCAAGTGAACCCTTGCCCTGGCTTTCTTAACTCAGCGGAAATCTAACTCAACAGAATAACTCCATGCAATGCAAGGACATAAAACAACTTAACTGATAACATCTGGCCCGAAAAGGGTAACTCGAGTCTCAAAATAGAATATTACATATATACATAGATGAGAGACTCAAAACTAACTGACTAACTGTCTATGAAGCCTCTATAATACTGAGATGGATGTTGGGACAGACCCCGCAACATCCTAATAAATCAAAACTAAGAGAACAACATAATCGAGTCCTTCGGAACACAAAGAGCTGGCTCACCACTGACTCTGGAGTGCTCAGCTGGATCAACGGCGTGCTGGATGCTGACCCTGTATACCTGCGTCTGCATCATAATAAGATGCAGGCCAACTGGAATCAGTACATGGAATGTACGAGTATGCGAGCTGAAAAGCTAAACCACAACTTAAGCTTGAAAAGAGTGCAAGAGAACACTTACCTTGGCTCTGATCGACTCATGAATAACTGAACTCAATATATATAGCAGTAAGACACATGCAATATATAAAGCTTGTAAAACTATTAAAACAACTTAGCTCGTTAATGATAAAACAATAACAAACTCAACTTTACTTATATAAAAGTAATATAACTTTTGCGGGAGATTCTTTAACCGACAACCACCACTATGAGCCCTAGTGATGATACAACGTTTTATCTCACGTTGCCCAAGGACCATCCTATACCTTGCCATGATTTAGGACCTTACTTTACTTAGTGGATCCACTAGCTTAATCTTACGTGGTCATCTAAAAAGAATGACCCGTCAAGTCCCATGTTGGCGCATGGTTCTTATGGAGAGTTGAGTTAATATGAACTCGTGTCCCCAATTCGGTGCTCAATACTACTCCCAAAAATACTTTGGCTCAGAAGTGTCTTTAAACACATCTTGCTTTAGTTGAGGTAATTACTCAAAACTTAGCCTAAAGGCTCTTTTGGAAAACATGGTTCCCCTCTTACTCAAATGTAAAAACATTTATAAACTTCTTTGGGAATATTTAGTTTCCTAATAGCTTTTGAGAAATGAACTCAACTTTAAACTCTTGACTTAACTTGAAACTCGATACTCTTTACTTGACTTGAAACTCGAACCTTAAAACGAAGTTAAAACGTTCAATGAAGACTCTTGAACAACTTTGAAAACTTGCTTTGACTTACTTCTTTAACTTCTAGACTTGACCTTTAACTTCACTTAACTTTGATCCGAACTCGCCTTGAATTGGATTATGGATTCAAGGTATATGCCCACACGTTTATGGATGACTTCTTGACATTTAGATGTACTTTGGAGTGTTGAAAACAACTATGAAACATACGTACAATGCCAAGGAACATGCNTCGGTGCTCAATACTACTCCCAAAAATACTTTGGCTCAGAAGTGTCTTTAAACACATCTTGCTTTAGTTGAGGTAATTACTCAAAACTTAGCCCAAAGGCTCTTTTGGAAAACATGGTTCCCCTCTTACTCAAATGTAAAAACATTTATAAACTTCTTTGGGAATACTTAGTTTCCTAATAGCTTTTGAGAAATGAACTCAACTTTAAACTCTTGACTTAACTTGAAACTCTATACTCTTTACTTGACTTGAAACTCGAACCTTAAAATGAAGTTAAAACGTTCAATGAAGACTCTTGAACAACTTTGAAAACTTGCTTTGACTTACTTCTTTAACTTCTAGACTTGACCTTCAACTTCACTTAAGTTTGATCCAAACTCGCCTTGAATTGGATTATGGATTCAAGGTATATGACCACACGTTTATGGATGAGTTCTTGACATTTAGATGTACTTTGGAGTGTTGAAAACAACTATGAAACATAGGTACAATGCCAAGGAACATGCATGAAAAAGTGGGAAAGAATGGGAAAACTTGGCGTCCTTGGCGCTCTGCAAGGCGCGGGGCGCCAGACCACAAAGCTTAGAAGGACTGCTGGGGCGCACTGCTAGGCGCGGCGCCCCAAGGGAGAAAGCTCAGAAGCTCTTTTGGAGCGCGCTGCGCCACTTCTTTCCCCAGAAAACTCGACTTTTTTTCTTCATTTTTCCAACTCTAAACCTCCTTAACTTCATTGGTTCCAGCCCCAAACACTTAGGATCATAAACCCCTCAACATACAATAGATCTCAACTCAAAAACACAACCGGAGTCCCAAATCAACAAGAACTTCAACACAATCACAACCAACAACTTCAACAAATATAATCAATCTTTTCTCGAAATTGAACGAGTTTGGCGTGTGGGGGAAAGAACCAAACCAACACTATGAACTCACATACCTAGTAGGGATCACCGCTGACGATATCCACGACGATCTTTGACGAAACCTAGCTTGATCTTCTCTTTCTCCTCTTCTTCTCCTCTTCTTCTCCTCTTCTCTCAAAAGCCCTAACTCTCACTTTAAAAAGAAAAACTGATATAAAATCAGTCTAACACCTCAATATAACCCCAAATGAAATGGCTAGGGAAAAGACCAAAATACCCTTTAAAATTTTCGGACTAAATTCCCTGCCAACTGCCCAACTTCCAAAGGGCATATCTCACTCATACGAACTCGGAATCGAGCAAAATCATCGGCGTTGGAAAGATCATTCCAAGGTCTTTCCAAAAATAACTGGAACTACACCTAACTCATCCTGAGCTAGGAGTTATGGCTGTTCAAAGTTGGCCAAAAATTCATTTTTTTCCATAACCAAATTTTCCAGATTTTTTAAAATTCTTTCCAAAAATGAAAATTTCCAAATTTTTTAAAGCTTCTTTCTATTTATCAACTTGCAAGATGTCACACTCACCATCAAGATAGAAGGAAGGAAGAGGCAGCCACTGTTCCTCGCAGAAGCCTAGAAAAGTAAAGTACCGCTCCGCCCTATAGATCCAGTCCTCTGGATCAGTGTTGCCACTAAATCGATCTAAAACCACCACTTCCATTAGAGTACGTCGATGAAAGCACCAATGTAACAAACTCAATTCCAGCAGAAGCACTCTTATATATATTAATCACTGAATACAAGTTATAATGTAGAATACGCACAACAAAGTAATTAAAAATATCTTTTAAAAATATTTTTTAATATATTTTTGGGAGGGGGTGGGATAAAAAAAATGAATTTAAAAACAAGCTTTAAAATTATTATTTTTTGGGGGATGGTTGGGGGGCTGGTTTGAGGATAGGGACAAAATAAATTGATTTTTTCAACAAAAAAATAATTGTAATTTGAAGTTGGAAGAGAGTTTTGGAAAATGTTTTCCTTAAGTTTTGAAGGGAAGTCATTTTCCTTAAATTGGAAGAAAATGAGTTGATTTGGAAAATATTTTTCAAAACATTTAACCCAACCAAACATGAGAAAATTGGAAAACATTTTTTGGAAAATGTTTTCCTTCATACCAAACACACCTCATATCATTGAACCTTTTCCAGTATGGGTAATAAAGGGAATCTTCAACTTAGAATAAATGCAAACACATTCAAAAGGAAGTGTAATGTAAGTGAGGCTGCGCCCCCTTTTGTTAGCATAAACAAAAAAAAAATAAGTCAGGCTTGAAGCACTGCTGGAACCCGTTTAAGGATTGCTAACATAAGGTGCACCGCCAAGCTAACAAGAAAGCAGAAATTGCATGAGCAGCCGTTCGTAGCATCATAAGGAGGACCCCCTTTTCGAGGTACAAAAAGAGTACGGTACATAGGAGGTTGGTCTTTCTGCTAAGGAAGATAGTGTTGGGGTGAGGGTCTACGATGTGATACTAAAGTATGACGTTGACCGGGGAAGAGATCCGGACGAACCTTCCAACAAGCAGAATAGGACAGAACCAAGCCTTCCTGCGACTGAAGAAGAGCCAGGCTAAGCAATTTCATTGCCTTCCTCTAGAGCAATAGATTCAATAGCAAGGGTTATTCAACTAACACCGGATTCTGTAGTAGAGAGAGCAGGGCCATAGTTCTTCGATCGCTATATTCTTGCAATAACGAAGGCGTGGCTCATCCAGAGGGTGCTTTCCTGTGTTGCACCGAAAAAAGGACCTAAGAGACAAACGTCTTCTCTTAGGTTTCTTCCTCCCGCGCCCGTCGCCGTGGAGCTCCTCTCCTTACAGTCAAGTGGCTTTCACTCCTCACCGCGTCATAGCTATTCCATTCCTTCTGTACTAGAGTTCTGTGGAGGAACTGTAAGAGAAGAATGGGTGTGTAATGCATAGTTAAAAAAACGTCAGTCATTATCTGAATGACTAAACAAATAGCCGCTAACGAACCGAACCCCCACCAATAATGAATTACGATTCAGATCAAGTCTTACCGAAATAGGATTTCCTTTTCGTGCCATATGCACTTAGATTTTACTTTTTCCCCGAAAAGTGCCTTTTAAACCACCCCATTCATCCAAAAGAGAAGGGAATGGGCCTATGTATTTGCATGACCACTTAGGAATGAATCTAATGGAAATTTAGGTCTTTGTCCGCTTGGAAGATTATTCTTTCCTCCTCGACGAAAGAGGCAAAATCTATCGTTTTAACACTCAGAAAAAAAACCTAGAAAAGAGGAAGAGTCACTAATGTAACATCCGGCAATGTGAAATAATTGAAGAGGCTTAGAAATGGGAAATTTTCATTTTTGGAAAAAAATTAAAATCTGGAAATTTGGTCGTGGGAAATTAGTGAATTTTGACCAACTTTGAGTAGTCATAACTTCTAGATCAGGATGATTTAGGAGTAGTTACAGTTATGGTTACGAAGCTTGTGGAACGATCTTTCCAATGCCACCGAGTTTGCTCATTTCTGAGTTCGTATGAGCGAGTTATTCCCTTTGAAAGTTGGGCAGTTGGAAGGGAATCCGTCCGGAAATTTTGAGGGCATTTTGGTCTTTTCCCTAGCCATTTCTTTTGGGATTATATTGTTGTGTTAGGATGATTTTTGGATCATTTGGTCCCATTTTAAAAGAGTGAAAGCTAGGGCTTGAGAGCGAAGAAGAGAAGAAGAAGAGAAGAAGAGGAGAAGAAGAGGAGGAAGAGGAGATCAAGCAAGTTTCCGTCGTAGATATCGTCAGGGGTGATCCCCACTAGGTATGTGAGTTCTTAGTGTTGGGTGATCCTTTCCCCCACACACCAAACTCATTTTCATTATTGAGAAAAGATTGGATATGTTGTTGAAGTTGTTGGGTTGTGTTGTTGATGTTGTTGATCATGTTGTTATAGTTCTTGTTGGTTGTGGGACATGATTTGGTTGTGTGTTTGAGTTGAATCTCTTGAATGTTGAGGGATTTTATGATCCCTAGTGTTTGGGATTAGAACCTTTGAAGTTAGGGTGGTTTAGAGTTGAAGAAAAGAGGGAGAAAAGTCGGGTTTTCTGGAAAAAGGGTTGGCGCGTCGCGCCTGCCAGCGCCCCCCAAAGAGGACTCTGAAGTCCAGCCCTTGGGGCGGCGCGCCTCTCAGAGCGCCAGCAGGTGCCTTCTGAGCTTCAAGGTCTGGCGCTCCGTGCCTTGCAGAGCGCCAAGGACGCAAAGTTCCCCCATTCTTTTCACACTTTCTCATGCATGTTCCTAGGTATTGTACCTATGTTTTCTAGTTGTTTTCAACACTCCAAGGTACGTTTAAATGTCAAGAACTCGTCCATAACATGTGATCAAACACCTTGAATTCATAATTCCAATTCAAGGAGAGTTAGTTCCAAGTTAAGTGAAGTTAAGAGTTGAGTCTAGAAGTTTAAGAAGGGAGTCGAAGCAAGTCTCTAAAGCTCTTCAAGAGTCGTTCATCAAACGTTTTATCTTCGTTTAAGGTTCAAGTTCAAGTCGAGTAAAGAGTCTAGAGTTTCAAGTTAAGTCAAGAACATAAAGTTGAGTTCATTTCTCAAAGTTATTAGGGAACTATGTATTCCCAAAGAAGTTTTAAAGAAATGTTTTTTTACATTTAAGCAAGGTTGGAAACTGAGATTTCCAAAGAGCCTTCGGGCTAGTTTTTGAGTAATTGTCTCATATCAGCAGGAAGAAATATGTTTTAAAAACATGAGAGCCAATACGTTTTTGGGAGTAGTATCGAGCACCAAATTGGGGGAGCGTTCAAAGAACCCATAGCCCCCATAGAACCATGTTAGCCACCATGGGTAGAAAAAGATCATACTTTTTAGATGAATCCTTTTCCAGATAGACTAGTGGATCCATTAGGAAGTTCAGGTCTTATACCTTTGGCCGGGTATAAGATGCTCTGGCAGCGTGAGGTCGATCTCTGTATCATCACTATAACTCTTATGTGATGGTTGTCGGTTAGAGAAACTCCCACAACAGTTATTGTATTTTCATACACAGAAATTATTGTATTTTTATATACATCAAATCATTGTATTGTCTATATACATCTCAGGCTTATTGTATCTTTGTATACACTCAGAGTTTATAGCATGTTTAAAGCAGTCTTTCTTTATATCGCACTTGTTTTAAATTGCCTTATATTAAAAGAAGTCAGTCAGGTTGAGAGCCAGGTAAGCTATTCAGTTTCTTCCAGATTTCCTTCTAACTTATGTTGCTTAGTTTTCCAGCTCGCATACTCGTACATTCAATGTATTGATGTCAGTTGGCCTGCATCTTATGACGATGCAGATACAGGTACCCAGGATCAGCATCCAGCACGTCGTTGATCCAGCTGAGCACTCCAGAGTCAGTGGTGAGCTTCTTTGCATTCCGGAGGACTCAATTATTTTGTGTTCTTAGTTTTGTTTTATTAGGGTGTTGCGGGCTCTGTCCCAACATCTATCTCAGTATTTGTAGAGGCTTCATTGACAGTCAGTTAGTTAGTTTTGAGTCTCTCTTCTATGTATATATATAAATATCCTATTTTGAGACTTGAGTTGCCTTTGTGGTCAGATGTTATAAGTTAAGTTGTATTGGAACCTTGCGTTTGCATTGAGTTTTCTGTTGAGTTGGGTTTTCTCTAAGTTAAGAAAGCCAGGCCAAGGGTTCGCTTGGGGCCAGAAATTGTCTCCGGGTGCCGGTCCCGCCCAGGGTGTAGGCTCGGGGCGTGACAAACTTAGTATCAGAGCCCAGAGTTCAAGAGTCCTAAGGAGTCTATGAAGCCATGTCTGTAGAGTCCTAGTTATCGGTGTGAAGCGCGCCACATCTATATTTGGGAGGCTACAACATTTAGGAAGATTTCTCACTTCTTTCACACTCATCTCGTGCGTTAGAGTTTATCTCTAAAAAGTTTCTTTCTAATCTGTGCTTGCGAGTATTTCAGATAGCCATGCCTCTATGAAGTGTTGGTAGAGGGCTTCTTCCTAGACGCTATGTTGATGAGTAAGAGTTACCTTATGCCCCGGGAGTACAAGATCAAGAGGAAGTTTCTAATGCCGAGTTCAGAGAGGCAATTAGGATGTTGAGTCAAGCTGTAACTAATCGGATTGGTCAGCAAAGGGGAGCTCGACAGGAAGGAGCTGACACTTCTAGGATCCGCGAGTTCTTGGGGATGAATCCTCCGAGTTTCATGGGTTCGAGCACTACTGAGCATCCAGAGGACTTCATTGAGGAGTTGAAAAAGATTTTTGATGTGATGCATGTGGCAGATACTGAGCGGGTTGAACTAGCTGCGTAGTCAATTGAAGGATGTTGCTAGAACTTGGTTCGACTAGTGGAAAGAGGGCCGAGCTGAGAATGCACCACCTGCGAGTTGGGTCGGTTTTGAGGAAGCTTTCTTGGGGCATTTCCTTCCTCGATAATTGAGAGAGGCCAAGGTACGTGAGTTCCTCACACTTAAGCAGGAGTTTTGAATGTTCATGAGTACAGTCTGAAGTTCACCCAACTATCCCGCTATGCTCCGGAGATGGTTGCGGACATGAGAAATAGAATGAGTTTGTTTGTTGCTGGGCTATCTCGGTTGTCAAGTAAGGAAGGTAGGGCTGCAATGCTTATTGGGGACATGAACATATCTAGGTTGATGGTCTATGTGCAATAGGTTGAGGAAGAGAAGCTGAGAGACGGGGAAGAGTTCAGAAATAAGAAGGCTAAGACCGATAATGAGTCCGGGCAGCAGAAAGGTAATGTGAACCGTTCCTCTTTTCAGCAAAGGNGGAAGAGTTCAGAAATAAGAAGGCTAAGACCGGTAATGAGTCCGGGTAGCAGAAAGGTAATGTGAACCATTCCTTTTTTCAGAAAAGGTAAAGGGGACCTGCTCCATCATCTGCTAGAGCACCTGCACCCAGATACAAAAGTGAATTTTATGGCCGAAATTCGAAGGACTTCAGGGCTAGACCAGCACAATTTTCGGGTAGTGTGGCGCAAGGGAGTAGTAAGCCTCCTGCCTGCGCCAAGTGTGGTAGGAACCACCCAGGTATTTGTCGAGAGGGCTCCATTGGTTGTTTCAGGTGTAGTCAGAATGGACATTTCATGCGAGAGTGTCCAAAGAATAGGTAGGGTAATGGGGGCAATAAAGCACAGTCTTCTTCAGTTGTTCCACCAGATAGGACGGCACCTAGAGGAGCTACTTCTAGTACTGGCGGAGGAGCAAACCGCCTCTATGCTATCACCAGTCGCCAAGAGCAAGAGAATTCTCCAAATGTTGTCACTGGTATGATCAAAGTTTTTGCTTTTGATGTGTATGCTTTGCTAGACCCAGGAGCAATTTTATCTTTTGTAACTCCTTATGTTGCAAATAAGTTTGATATTCTTCCTGAAAGACTTTGTGAACCCTTTTGTGTTTCTACACCTGTTGGGGAGTCTATCCATACCTAGAATGACATCAAAGTCTATCGTGATTGTCCTGTTTCTATTAATCACAAAAGCACCATGGCTGATTTGGTTGAGTTAGACATGGTAGACTTTGATGTCATTCTAGGTATAGATTGGCTTCATGCCTGTTATGCATTATTAGACTATAGAACTCGAGTGGTCCAGTGTCAGTTTTTGAATGAGACAGTCTTAGAGTGGAGTAGTAGTTCCGCAGTGCCTAAGGGTCATTTCATTTCATACCTTAAGGCAAGAAAGTTAGTTTCGAAGGGTTGTGTCTATCACTTAGTCCGAGTTCATCACTCTAGTGTTGAGATACCTCTTTTTCAGTCAGTTCCTGTAGTAAGAGAGTTTCCAGAAGTTTTCCCTGATGATCTACCCAAAATTCCTCCTAAGAGAGAAATAGATTTCGGCATAGATCTTATTCCAGACACTGGTTCTATCTCTATTCCGCCATATAGAATGGCACCAGCAGAGTTGAAAGAGTTGAAAGATCTCCTAGAAAAGGGTTTCATTCGACTGAGTGTCTCACCTTGGGGTGCTCCGGTCTTGTTTGTAAGAAAGAAAGATGGTTCCCTTAGGATGTGTATAGATTACCGCCAGTTGAATAAGGCTACCATCAAGAACAACTACCCTCTTCCGAGGATTGATGATCTTTTCGATCAGCTTCAGGGTGCCACTTGTTTTTCGAAGATTGACCTCAGATCAGGCTATCATCAGTTAAGAGTAAGGGAATGTGATATTCCAAAAACAGCTTTCAGGACCAGGTACGGTCATTATGAGTTTTTAGTCATGTCTTTTGGTTTGATCAATGCACCGGCAGCTTTCATGGACTTGATGAATCGAGTCTTCAAACCTTATTTAGATACGTTTGTTATCGTCTTCATTGATGACATTTTAGTCTATTCAAGGAATGAAGAAGATCATGCTAGTCATCTCAGAAAAGTTCTTCAGACTTTGAAAGACAAGGAGTTGTATGCCAAGTTCTCTAAGTGTGAGTTTTGGCTTAAGTCTGTGGTATTCCTAGGCCACATTGTGTCCGGTGATGGAATTGAAGTTGATACTCGAAAAATTGAGGTAGTGCAGAATTGGCCTAGACCCACATCTCCAACTGAAATTAGGAGTTTCTTGGGCTTAGCTGGCTATTATAGAAGGTTTGTAGAGGGGTTCTCGTCTATTGCATCTCTTTTGACCAAGTTGACTCAGAAGGCAGTGAAATTTCAATGGTCTGAAGCTTGTGAGAAAAACTTACAGGAATTGAAAAAGAGATTGATTATAACTTCAGTTTTGACGTTACCAGAAGGTACTCAAGGTCTTGTGGTGTATTGTGATGCATCTAGAATTGGTTTGGGTTTTGTCCTAATGCAGAATGGCAAGGATATAGCTTATGCCTCCAGACAGTTGAAAGTTCATGAAAAGAATTACCCAACCCATGACTTGGAGTTAGTTGTTGTAGTATTCGCTTTGAAGATATGGCGTCATTACTTGTATGGTGCGCATGTCATCATATTCACTGATCACAAGAGCCTTCAATATGTGCTTACTCAGAAAGATCTTAATCTCAGACAAATGAGGTGGTTAGAGTTACTCAAGGATTATGACCTGAGTATTCTTTACCACCCAGGTAAGGCTAATGTTGTTGCTGATTCTTTGAGCAGGTTGTCTATGGGTAGTATCGGCCATATTGAAGAAGGAATGAGAGAGTTAGCAAAAGATGTGCACAGATTGGCATGCCTGGGAGTCAGACTTACAGATTCTGCAGAAGGAGGAATAGAAGTGACGAACAGGGTCAAGTTTTCATTGATGTCAGAAGTGAAGGAGAAACAAGATCAAGACCCCATTTTGCTTGAGTTGAAGGCAAATGTTCAAAACCAAAGAGTATTAGCTTTTGAACAAGGGGGAGATGGTGTATTGAGATATCAAGGTAGATTGTGTGTACCTATGGTGGATGGACTCCAAGAGAGGATTATGGAAGAAGCTCATAGCTCCAGATATTCCATTCATCCGGGTTCCACGAAGATGTATCGTGACTTGAGAGAAGTTTATTGGTGGAAAGGCATGAAGAAGGGCATTGCAGAGTTTGTTGCTAAGTGTCCAAATTGCCAACAAGTAAAAGTTGAACACTAAAGGCCCGTTGGTTTGGCTCAGAGGAGAGAACTTCCAGAATGGAAGTGGGAGATGATTAACATGGATTTCATCACAGGGTTGCCAAAGTCTCGCAGACAACATGATTCTATTTGGGTGATTGTCGACCGAATGACAAAGTCAGCTCATTTTCTACCGGTAAAGACTACCAACACAGCAGAAGATTATGCCAAGTTATATGTTCAAGAGATAGTGAGACTTCATGGAGTCCCAATCTCCATTATTTCAGATAGAGGTGCATAGTTTACTGCACAGTTCTGGAAATCTTTTCAGAAAGGCTTAGGTTCAAAAGTGAACTTAAGTACTGCCTTTCATCCTCAGACTGATGGGCAAGTAGAGTGTACTATTCAGACTTTAGAAGATATGTTGAGGGCTTGTGTGATCGATTTCAAAGGCAATTGGGATGATCACCTACCTCTCATTGAGTTTGCCTACAACAAAAGTTATCACTCTAGCATCCAGATGGCTCCATACGAAGCTCTTTATGGGAGAAGATGTAGATCTCCTATTGGATGGTTTGAAGTTGGTGAAGCAGGATTGATAGGACCAGACTTAGTTCACCAAGCTATGGAGAAGGTGAAAGTGATTTAAGAGAGGTTGAAAATGGCACATAGTCGTCAAAAATCCTACACTGATGTTATGAGATGGGCGTTAGAGTTTGAAATCGATGATTGGGTATATTTGAAAGTTTCACCCATGAAAGGAGTTATGAGGTTTGGTAAGAAGGGGAAACTTAGTCCCCGGTATATTGGACCTTACCGCATAGCCAAGAGAATTGGCAATGTTGCATATGAGTTGGAGTTGCCGCAGAAACTAGCAACGGTTCATCTGATATTTCATATCTCCATGTTGAAGAAGTGCATAGGTGATCCTTCATTGATCCTGTCGTCAGAAAGTGTTATGATCAAGGATAACTTATCTTATGAGGAGATTCCTGTTCAGATTTTAGATCGCCAAGTTCGTAGGTTGAGAACGAAAGATGTAGCATCAGTCAAGGTTCTATGAAAGAACCAATTTGTTGAGGAAGCTACTTGGGAAGCCGAAAAGGACATGAAGAAGAGATATCTACATTTCTTTGAATCCGGAGGAAATGCAGATTAAGGTACTAGTTTCCTTCTTAGTGCTCTTTAAATTTTAGTGAGCATGTTGTTGCTTGTTGTTGTTTGCATGAATTGCTTGTTGCGTGTTTGAGTTGATGTTACACCCGTAGTCTTATTAGAGTAGTCTCTTTCGAGGAAGAATGTTCCCAAGGGGGAGATATTGTAACATCCGGCAATGTGAAATAATTGAAGAGGCTTAGAAATGGGAAATTTTCATTTTTGGAAAAAATTTAAAATCTGGAAATTTGGTGAAGTGTGGGAAATCAGTGAATTTTGGCCAACTTTGAGCAGTTGTAACTCCTAGATCAGGATGAGTGAGGAGTAGTTCTAGTTATGGTTGCGAAGCTTGTGGAACGATCTTTCCAACGCCACTGAGTTTGCTCGATTCCGAGTTTGTATGAGCGAGTTATGCCCTTTGAAAGTTGGGCAGTTGTCAGGGAATCCGTCCGGAAATTTTGAGGGCATTTTGGTCGTTTCCCTAGCCATTTCTTTTGGGATTATATTGTTGTGTTAGGCTGATTTTTGGATCATTTGGTCCCATTTTAAAAGAGTGAAAGCTAGGGCTTGAGAGTGAAGAAGAGAAGAAGAAGAGAAGAAGAGAAGAAGAGGAGAAGAAGAGGAGGAAGAGGAGATCAAGCAAATTTCCATCGTGGATATCGTCGGGGGTGATCCCCACTAGGTATGTGAGTTCTTAGTTTTGGGTGATCCTTTCCCCCACACACCAAACTCATTTTCATTATTGAGAAAAGATTGGATATGTTGTTGAAGTTATTGGGTTGTGTTGTTGATCATGTTGTTGAAGTTCTTGTTGGTTGTGGGACATGATTTGGTTGTGTGTTTGAGTTGAATCTCTTGCATGTTGAGGGATTTTATGATCCCTAGTGTTTGGGATTGGAACCTTTGAAGTTAGGGTGGTTTAGAATTGAAGAAAAGAGGGAGAATAGTCGGGTTTTCTGGGGAAGGGGCTGGCGCGTCGCGCCTACCAGTGCGCCCCAAAGGGGACTCTGAAGTCCAGCCCTTGGGGTAGCGCGCCTCTCAGAGCACCAGTAGGTGCCTTCTGAGCTTCAAGGTTTGGCACTCCGCGCCTTGCAGAGCTCCAAGGACGCCAAGTTCCCCCATTTTTTTCACACTTTCTCATGCATGTTCCTAGGTATTGTACCTATGTTTTCTTGTTGTTTTCAACACTCCAAGCTATGTTTAAACGTCAAAAACTCGTCCATAACATGTGATCAAACACCTTGAATTCCTAATTCCAATTCAAGGAGAGTTAGTTCCGAGTCAAGTGAAGTTAAGAGTTGAGTCTAGAAGTTCAAGAAGGGAGTCGAAGCAAGTCTCTAAAGCTCTTCAAGAGTCGTTATCAAACATTTTATCTTCGTTTAAGGTTCAAGTTCAAGTCGAGTAAAGAGTCTAGAGTTTCAAGTTAAGTCAAGAACATAAAGTTGAGTTCATTTCTCAAAGTTATTAGGGAACTATGTATTCCCAAAGAAGTTTTAAAGAAATGTTTTTTTACATTTAAGCAAGGTTGGAAACTGAGATTTCCAAAGAGCCTTCGGGCTAGTTTTTGAGTAATTGTCTCATATCAGCAGGAAGAAATATGTTTTAAAAACATGAGAGCCAGTACGTTTTTGGGAGTAGTAT
>NC_064284.1:69212837-69225075 GCF_019186545.1 Solanum stenotomum | reverse complement strand
TGTACGAGTATGCGAGCTGGAAAGCTAAACCACAACTTAAGCTTGAAAAGAGTAAAAAGGAACTCTTACCTAGGCTCTGTTTGACTCATGAATAACTGAACTCAATATATAAAACAATAAGACACATGCAATATATAAAGCTTGTAAAACTATTAAAACAATGTAAACAACTTAGCTCGTTAATGATAAAACAATAACAAACTCAACTTTACTTATATAAAAGTAATATAACTTTAGTGGGAGATTCTTTAACCGACAACCACCACTATGAGCCCTAGTGGTGATACAACATTTTACCTCACGTTGCCCAAGGACCATCCTATACCTTGCCGTGATAGAGGACCTTATTTTAACTTAGTGGATCCACTAGCTTAATCTTACGTGATCATCTAAAAAGAATGACCCGTCAAGTCCCATGTTGGCTCACGGTTCTTATGGAGAGTTGAGTTAATATGAACTTGTGTCCCCAACTCGGTGCTCAATACTACTCCCAAAAATACTTTGGCTCATAAGTGTCTTTAAAACACATCTTTCTTTAATTGAGATAATTACTCAAAACTTAGCCCAAAGGCTCTTTTGGAAAACATGGTTCTCCTCTTGCTCAAATGTAAAAACATTTATAAACTTATTTAGGAATACTTAGTTCCCTAATAGCTTTTGAGAAATGAACTCAACTTTAAACTCTTGACTTAACTTGAAACTCGATGCTCTTTACTCGACTTGAAACTCTTGAGTCTTTACTCTTTACTTGACTTAAAACTTGAGCTTTAAAATGAAGTTATAACATTCAACAAAGACTCTTGAACAATTTTAAAGACTTGTTTTGACTTACTTCTTAACTTCTAGACTTGACCTCTAACTTCCCTTAACTTTGATCCAAACTCGCCTTGAATTGGATTATGGATTCAAAGTATAAGACTACACGTGTATGGATGAGTTCTTGACGTTTAGATGTACTTTGGAAGGTTGGAAACAACTATGAAACATAGGTACAATGCCAAGGAACATGCATGAAAAAGTGGGGAAAGAATGGGAAAACTTGGCGTCGTTGGCGCTCTGCAAGGCACGGAACGCCAGCCCTCGAAGCTCAGAAGGGGCCTGCTAGCGCTCTGCTAGGCGCGGCGCCCCAAAGGCTGGACTTCAGAGTCCCTTTTGGGGCGCGCTGCTAGGCGCGACGCGCCAGCCTCTTTCCCAGAAAATCCGACTTTTCTCCCTCTTTTTCCTAACTCTAAACCACCCTAACTTCAAAGGTTTCAACCCCAAACACTAAGTATCATAAAATCCCTCAACATACAAGAGATTCAACTAAAAAACACAACCAAATCATGTCCCAAACCCATAAGAACTTCAACAACACAACCAATCCAACAACTTCAACAAATATAATCAATCTTTTCTCGAAATAAAACGAGTTTGGCGTGTGGGGGAAAGAACCAACCCAACACTATGAACTCACATACCTAGTAGCGATCACCCCCGACGATATCCACGATGATCCTTGACGAAACCTTGCTTGATCTTCTCTTTCTCCTCTTCTTCTCCTCTTCACTCTCAAACCCTTACTTTCACTCTTTAAAATGGGACAAACTGATCTAAAAAAAATCAGTCTAACACAACAATATAACCAAAAGAACTGGTTAGGGAAAAGACCAAAATACCCTTAAAATTTTCGAACTAATTTCCCTGCCAACTGCCCAACTTCCATAGGTCATAACTCCCTCATACGAACTTGGAATCGGGCAAACTCGGCGGCGTTGGAAAGATCATTCCAAGGTCTTTTCAAACATAACTGGAATTACACCTAACTCATCCTGAGCTAGGAGTTATGTCTGTTCAAAGTTGGCCAAAAACTCCCTTTTTCCCATAACCAAATTTTCCAGATTTTTAAAATCCTTTCCAAAAAATGAAAATTTCCAAAATTTTTTAAAGCTACTTTCTAGTTATCAACTTGCAAGATGTCACAATATCTCCCCCTTGGGAACATTTGTCCTCGAATGAGGTTACTCTTACAAGGCTAAGGGTGTAACATCAACTCAAACACCCAACAAGCAATCATGCAAACAAAAGAACAACAACAATATGCTCATTATAATTTAACGAGCACTAAGAAGGAAATTAATACCTTAATCTGCATTTCTTCTGGATTCAAAGAGATGTGGGTATCTCTTCTTCATGTCCTCTTAGGCTTCCCAAGTAGCTTTCTCAACAAATTGGTTCCTTCAAAGGACCTTGACTGATGCTACATCTTTCGTTCTCAATCTACGAACTTGGCGATCTAAAATCTGAACAAGAATCTCCTCATAAGATAAGTTATCCTTGATCCTAATACTATCAGTTGGTAGGATCAATGATGGATCACTTATGCACTTTTTCAACATGGAGATGTGGAATACCAGATGAACCGTTGCTAGTTCCTGTGGTAACTCTAACTCATAAGCAACATTGCCAATCCTCTTGGCTATGCGATAAGGTCCAATATACCGGGGACTAAGTTTCCCCTTCATACCAAACCTCATAACCCCCTTCATGGGCGAAACTTTCAAATATACCCAATCATCTACTTCAACCTCTAATGCCCTTCTCATAACGTCAGTGTAGGATTTCTGACGACTCTGTGCCATTTTCAACCTCTCTTGAATCACTTTCACCTTCTCCATATCTTGGTGAACTAAATTTGGTCCTTTGAACCCTGCTTCACCAACTTCAAACCATCCAATAGGAGATCTATATCTTCTCCCATAAAGAGCTTCATATGGAGCCATCTGGATGCTAGAGTGATAAATGTTGTTGTAGGCAAACTCAATGAGAGGTAGGTGATCATCCCGATTACCTTTGAAATCAATCACACAACCCCTCAACATATCTTCTAAAGTCTGAATAGTACGCTCGACTTGCCAATCAGTCTGAGGATGAAAGGCAGTACTTAAGTTCACCTTTGAACCTAAGCCTTTCTGAAATGATTTCCAGAACTGTGCAGTAAACTGTGCACCTCTATCTGAAATAATGGAGATTGGGACTCCATGAAGCTTCTCTATCTCTTGAATATATAATTTGGCATAATCTTCTGCTGAAAGGGTAGTCTTTACCAGTAGAAAATAGGCTGATTTTGTCATTCTGTCGACAATCACCCAAATAGAATCATGCTGTATGCGAGACCTTGGCAACCCTGTGATGAAATCCATATTGACCATCTCCCACTTCTATTTTGGAAGTTCTATCCTCTGAGCCAAACCACCGGGCCTTTGGTGCTCGACTTTCACTTGTTGGCAATTTGGACACTTAGCAACAAACTCTGCAATGTCCTTCTTCATGCCATTCCACCAATAAACTTCTTTCAAATCACGATACATCTTTGTGGAACCCAGATGAATGGAATATCTAGAGCTATGAGCTTCTTCCATAATCCTTTCTTGAAGTCCATCTACCATAGGTACACACAATCTACCTTGAAATCTCAAAACACCATCTCCCCTTTGTTCAAAAGCTAATACTCTTTGCTTTTGAACATTTGCCTTTAACTCAAGCAAAATGGGATCTTGATCTTGTTTCTCCTTCACTTCTGACACTAGTGATAACTCAGCCCCATTCGCCACCGCTATCCCTCCTTCTGCGGAATCTAAAAATCTGACTCCCAGGCATGCAAGTCTGTGCACATCATTTGCTAACTCTCTCTTTCCTTCTTCAATATGGGCAGTGCTACCCATAGATAACCTGCTTAAAGAATCAGCAACAATGTTTCCCTTACCTGGGTGATAAAGAACACTCAGGTCATAGTCCTTAAGTAATTCTAACGACCTCATCTATCTGAGATTAAGCTCTTTCTGAGTGAGCACATATTAAAGGCTCTTGTGATAAATGGATATATCAACATGCACACCATACAAGTAATGGCGCCATATCTTCAAAGCGAACACAACAGTAGCCAACTCTAAGTCATGGGTTGGGTAATTCTTTTCATGAACCTTCAACTGTCTGGAGGCATAAGCTATAACTTTGCCATTTTGCATTAAGACACAACCCAAACCAACTCTAGATGCATCACAATACACCACAAAACCTTGAGTACCTTCTGGTAAAGTCAAAATTGGAGCTGTAATCAACCTCTTTTTCAATTCCTGCAAGTTTTTCTCACAAGCTTCAGACCATTGAAATTTCACTGTATTCTGAGTCAACTTGATGAAAGGAGATGCAATAGACGACAACCCCTCAACAAACCTTCTATAATAGCCAGCTAATCCCAAGAAACTCCTAATTTCATTTGGAGATGTAGGTCTAGGCCAATTCTGCACTGCCTCAATTTTCCGAGTATCAACCTTAATTCCATCACCGGACACAATATGGCCTAGGAACGCCACAGACTTAAGCCAAAACTCACACTTATAGAACTTGGCATACAACTCTTTATCTTTCAAAGTCTGAAGAACTATTCTGAGATGACTAGCATGATCTTCTTCATTCCTTGATTAGATTAGTATGTCATCGATGAAGACGATAACAAACATATCTAAATAAGGTTTGAAGACTCTATTCATCAGGTCCATGAAAGCTGCCGGTGCATTGTTCAAACCAAAAGACATGACCAAAAACTCGTAATGACCATATTTGGTCCTGAAAGTTGTCTTCGGAATATCACATTCCCTTACTCTTAAATGGTGATAGCCTGATCTGAGGTCGATCTTCGAAAAAGCAAGTGGCACCCTGAAGCTGATCGAAAAGATCATCAATCCTCGGAAGAGGGTACTTATTCTTGATGGTTACCTTGTTCAGCTGGCGGTAATCTATACACATCCTAAGGGAACCATCCTTCTTTCTCACAAGCAAAATCGGAGCGCCCCAAGGTGAGACACTCAGTCGAATGAAACCCTTATCTAGGAGATCTTTCAACTGCTCTTTTAACTCTTTCAACTCTGCTGGTGCCATCCTATAAGGTGGAATAGAGATAGGACGAGTATCTGGATTGAGATCTATCCCGAAATCTATTTCTCTCTCAGGAGGAATTCCAGGTAAATCATCAGGAAAAATTTCTGGAAACTCTCTTACTATAGGAATTGACTGAAAATGAGGTATCTTAACACTAGAGTAATTAACTCGGACTAAGTGATAGATACAACCTTTTGAAACTAACTTTCTCGCCTTAAGGTACGAAATGAAACGACCCTTAGGCACTGCTGAACTACTACTCCACTCTATGACTGACTCATTCGGGAACTGAAACTTGACCACTCGAGTTCTACAATCTAATGATGCATAACAGGCATGAAGCCAATCCATACCTAAAATGACATCGAAATCTACCATGTCTAACTCAACCAAATCGGCCATGGTGCTCTTGTGATTGATAGAAATAAGACAATCACGATAAAATCTTTCTGCTAGAATAGACTCCCCAACAGGTGTAGAAACACAAAAGGGTTCACAAAGTCTTTCTGGAAGAACATCAAACTTATTTGCAACGTAAGGAGTTACAAAAGATAAACTTGCTCCTGGATCTAACAAAGGATACACTTCAAAAGCAAAGACTTTGATCATACCAGTGACAACATTTGGAGAGTTCTCTTGCTCATGGCGACTGGTGATTGCATAGAGGCGGTTTGCTCCTCCGCCGGCATTAGAAGTAGCTCCTCTAGGTGTCGTCCTGTCTGGGGAGCAACTGAAGAAGATTGGGCCCTATTGCCCAGATTTCCACTACCTTACTTATTCTTAGGGCACTCTTTCATGAAGTGACCCTCTTGTCCACACTTAAAACAACCTGTCTGGCCATCACGACATTTACCCGGGTAGGTTCTACCACACCTAGCACATGCAGGAAACAAACTACCTCCTTGTGCCACACTACCTGAAGACTGTGTTGGTCTAGCCTTGAAATCCTTCGAATTTTGGCCATTAAATTCACCTCTGTATCTGGGTGCAGGTGCTTTAGCAGATGATGGAACCGGTCCCTTTTGCCTTTGCTAAAAGGATGAACGGTTTGAATTACCTTTCTGCTGCCCGGTCTCATTACCGGTCTTCGCTCTCTTATATCTGAACTCTTCTTTGTCCCTCAGCTTCTCTTCCTCAACCTACTGCACATAGACCATCAACCTAGATATGTCTATGTCCCCAATAAGCATTGCAGCCCTACCTTCCTTTTTTGATAACCGAGATAGCCCAGCAATAAACAAACTCATTTTATTCCTCATGTCCGCAACCATCTCCCGAACATAGTGGGATAGTTGTGTGAACTTCAGACTGTACTCATGAACACTCAAAGACTCTTGCTTAAGTATGAGGAACTCACGTACCTTGGCCTCTCTCAATTCTCGAGGAAAGAAACACCCCAACAAAGCTTCCTCAAAACCGTCCCAACTCACAGGTGGTGCATTCTCAACTCTACCCTCTTTCCACTGGTCGAACCAAGTTCTAGCAACATCCTTCAATTGATACGCAACTAGTTCAACCCGCTCAGTATCTGCCACATGCATCACATCAAAAATCTTTTTCATCTTCTCAATAAAGTTCTCTGGATCCTCAGTAGTGCTTGAACCCACGAAACTCGAAGGATTCATCCCCAAGAACTCACGAATCGTAGAAGTGTCATCTCCTTCATGTCGAGCTCCCCTTTTCTAACCAATCTGATTAGTTACAGCTTGACTCAAAATTCTAATTGCCTCTCTGAACTCGGCATTAGAAATGTCCCCTTTATGTTGCACTCCCGGTGCATAAGGTAACTTTTTCTCATCAACATAACGTCTAGGAAGACGCCCTCTGCCAACTCTTCATGGAGGCATGACTATCTG
Organism: Solanum stenotomum; assembly: GCF_019186545.1. NCBI lineage: Eukaryota > Viridiplantae > Streptophyta > Magnoliopsida > Solanales > Solanaceae > Solanum > Solanum stenotomum. The sequence continues at coordinate 69,218,299 of NC_064284.1, read as the reverse complement.
AAACACGCACAAGCATGAATTAAAAAGAAACTTTTTAGTGATAAACTCTAACGCACGATGATGAGTGTGAAAGAAGTGAGAAATCTTCCTAAATGTTGTAGCCTCCTAATTATAGATGTGGCGCGTTCACACTGATAACTAGGACTCTACAGACACGGCTTCATAGACTCCCTAGGACTCTTGAACTCTGTGCTCTAATACCAAGTTTGCCACGTCCCTAGCCTACACCCTGGGCGGGACCAGCACCCAGAGACCATTGTTGGCCCCAATCGAACCCTTGTCCTGACTTTCTTAACTCAGTGGAAACCTAACTCAACAAAATAATTCCATGCAACGCAAGGACATAAAACAACTTAACTGATAAAAATCGGGCCAAAAAGGCAACTCGAGTCCCAAAATAGAATATTTACATAGATGAGATACTCAAAACTAACTGACTGACTATCTATGAAGCCTCTAAAATACTGAGATGGATGTTGGGACAGACCCCGCAACATCCTAATAAAAGAACAAAACAACCGAATCCTCCGGAAAGCAAGGAGGCTCACCACTGACTCTGGAGTGCTCAACTGGATCAACAACGTGCTTGATACGGATCCTGGGCACCTGTGTCTGCATCGTCATAAGATGCAGGACAACTGGCATCAGTACATAAAATGTACGAGTATGCGAGCTGGAAAGCAAAACCACAACTTAAGCTTGAAAAGAGTAAAAAGGAACTCTTACCTTGGCTCTGTTTGACTCATGAATAACTGAAATCAATATATAAAACAATAAGACACATGCAATAAATAAAGCTTGTAAAACTATTAAAACAATGTAAACAACTTAGCTCGTTAATGATAAAACAATAACAAACTCAACTTTACTTATATAAAAGTAACATAACTTTAGTGGGAGATTCTTTAACCGACAACCACCACTATGAGCCCTAGTGGTGATACAACGTTTTACCTCACATTGCCCAAGGACCATCCTATACCTTGCCGTGATATAGGACCTTACTTTAACTTAGTGGATCCATTAGCTTAATCTTACGTGATCATCTAAAAAGAATGACCCGTCAAGTCCCATGTTGGCTCACGGTTCTTATGGAGAGTTGAGTTAATATGAACTCGTGTCCCCAACTCGGTGCTCAATACTACTCCCAAAAATACTTTGGCTCATAAGTGTCTTTAAAACACATCTTTCTTTAATTGAGATAATTACTCAAAACTTTGCCCAAAGGTTCTTTGGAAAACATGGTTCCCCTCTTGCTCAAATGTAAAAACATTTATAAACTTCTTTGGGAATACTTAGTTCCCTAATAGCTTTTGAGAAATGAACTCAACTTTAAACTTTTGACTTAACTTGAAACTCGATGCTCTTTACTCGACTTGAAACTCTTGAGTCTTTACTCTTTACTTGACTCGAAACTTGAGCCTTAAAATGAAGTTAAAACATTCAATAAAGACTCTTGAACAATTTTAAAGACTTGCTTTGACTTACTTCTCAACTTCTAGACTTGACCTCTAACTTCACTTAACTTTGATCCGTACTAGCCTTTAATTGGATTATGGATTCAAGGTATAAGACCACACGTTTATGGATGAGTTCTTGACGTTTAGATGTACTTTGGAAGGTTCGAAACAACTATGAAACATAGGTACAATGCCAAGGAACATGCATGAAAAAGTGGGGAAAGAATGGAAAAACTTGGTGTCCTTGGCGCTCTGCGAGGCGCGGAGCGCCAGCCCTCGAAGCTCAGAAGGGGCCTGCTGGCGCTCTATTAGGCGCGGCGCCCCGCTAGGCGCAGCGCCCCAAAGGCTGGACTTAAGAGTCCCTTTTGGGGCGCGCTGCCAGGCGCGACGGGCCAACCTCTTTCCCAGAAAATCCGACTTTTCTCCCTCTTTTTCCCAACTCTAAACCACCCTAACTTCAAAGGTTTCAACCCCAAACACTAAGGATCATAAAATCCCTCAACATACAAGAGATTCAACTTAAAAACACAACCAAATCATGTCCCAAACCAATAAGAATTTCAACAACACAACCAATCCAACAACTTCAACAAATATAATCAATCTTTTTTCGAAATAAAACGAGTTTGGCATGTGGGGGGAAGAACCAACCCAACACTATGAACTCACATACCTAGTAGGGATCACCCCCGACGATATCCACGACGATCCTTGACGAAACCTTACTTGATCTTCTCTTTCTCCTCTTTTTCTCCTCTTCACTCTCAAACCCTTACTTTCACTCTTTAAAATGGGACAAACTGATCTAAAAAAATCAGTCTAACACAACAATATAACCAAAAGAATTGGTTAGGGAAAAGACCAAAATACCCTTAAAATTTTCGGACTAATTTGCCTGCCAACTGCCCAACTTCCATAGGGCATAACTCCCTTATACAAACTCGGAATCAGGCAAACTCGGCAGCGTTGGAAAGATCATTCCAAGGGCTTTCTAAACATAACTGAAACTACACCTAACTCATCCCGAGCTAGGAGTTATGGCTGTTCAAAGTTGGCCAAAAACTCCCTTTTTCCCATACTTAACCAAATTTTCCAGATTTTTAAAATCCTTTCCAAAAAATGAAAATTTCCAAATTTTTTTAAGCTTCTTTCTAGTTATCAACTTGCAAGATGTCACAGGGGGGATACCAAAAGAATCAACATCAAAGAACTCAACGATATAACAAGCAGGCAAAAGGGTTCAACAACCGACAAATGGAGAAGTGCTACAATGGTGGAAAGAAAGGACACTATGCTAGAGATTGCTGGTACAAGAAAGCTGAAGGTAATGTAGCTACTTCTTCCCAAAACCAAAAGATGAAGAAGATGTTTGGGATTTCGAGACCTCTTATGCAGTTCAAGGTATGAAGAAAAACTAATTATCTGTATCACAACTAACAAATTCTAGTAATTATGTCTTGTTTGGGCCAAATGACGTAAAAGTATATCGAAACTTAAAAGTTATAAGCACACTAATAATGGAAGAGAGAATGTTAGAATCAATATACGTCGTGCCAACCGTGACAACTTATGTGATACTTGATGAAGCACCAACATGGTGGTACAACGAAGTCTCCTTGCCAGATTCAAGGAAATTGGAGCAAGAGCTACAATAAAAACTTAAAGAAGAAGGACAAAGAAAGGATGCTGAATAGGAACAAGAGGTATGTGAAAAATATAACTCACATACAGAGGAGATATTTTCAAAAGGAGAAAATAAGAATTCATGGAAAACAAGAGTACATGAAACAACAGAACTGTTGCAAGAAAAGGTTCAAGAAGCTCTGCAACCTCAACTAAGAAGGAAGACACGATTGAAATGCTTAAATGCCAAGTATATACATGCAACATTAGCAGAGATGGTTAACAATAAAGATACTACTACCTTTGAAGAAGCTTCAAAGAGTAGGGATCGAAATAATCCGATGAAGGAGGAGATCCTCAAAGGGTATGGACGTCATGATGCTTGCAGAGCTAGAATCGCTCACAACGGACGCAAAGGAAAAATTAAGTTGGTGTTGAGGGGGAGTGTTTAGAATTCATCACCAACTTAATTATTTACTTAAGATAAATCAAGAAAAATATAGAATATTCCGGAGTTGTAGAGAATTGAAGAAAGATCTCTAGAATGAGTATTCTAGAGAGAATGGTCTAGAAATGTTCTAGAGAGAATAGTTCTAGAGAGAATAGTTCTAGAAAAAGATAGCTAGGAATATTCTAGAATAGAGTAGTATGTATCTCTCTAGATTCTTCCAACACCTCGTATAAATAGAGGTGGTTCATTTGATATGCAACCAAGCAAGAAACTAACCAGGTAACAAAGCAAGTAAGAAATAAGAGAGCAAACAAGTGTGTGCTCAAGTAGAGAGTGTTGCTGAAGCTAGCAACAAGAGTGATCAAGATTATATGACCGAAGCGGGTCCTTACTTGATATAGTAAAATTCAAGTTGTGAGAAATCGATAGTGCCCGTCGTCTCCCACCAAAAATATTCAACAGAAACTAGCTAGACTGGTCTTATCAAAAGCAGGTTGCAAGGAATTCAAGAAAAATACTACAACATCACATTGAATCGCTTTGATATCACACTATAATTTTCCCTTGTATCTTTCGAAAATCAACAATTTATATATATGTAATAATTTAAAACTCATTTTCCCTATTTCTATAGGATTCAATTGAACCCCTTAGCTCTTGCCGCGTCTTATATATGTAAGTGCATCACAGCTATATGGGGCAGAAATTCTGCATGAGAATCTTGCCGGTGGAAAAAACAAACTAGGATGGTATCATAGAAAAGTATTCTTATGTAACGTTGATCCAGACTTGGACGCCAATTGTCCAGCTTCATTATACTTGAATGTCTTAAGTTGTAAGGACTGTTTTCAGAGGCAAATCTAAGATTTTTCGAACATGGGTGCACCAAGTAAAATGTATTAAAGTGAGAATTGATCCTTAATCCTCAAGGTCAAAAGCTCAACATTTAACCATGTAGACCATTTAGACTTCTTGTAGTACGGGTGCAAGAATATAATATTATATAAAATCTTAAAAAATATACATATAAAATATCTAATTTTACGAAGAGACCACGGGTGCGGGTGACCTATTTTTTGGATGTAAATTCGCCACTGACTGTTTTTTGTTGCACAAAAATTCACTAAATTAATGCAATACCGTACGTGGTGCAAAATGATTTTAAACAGCCACAGATAGTTAATTAGTTCGGGTTAGCGTGATATGCAAACTGGAACAAATGACGACACTTTTGAGTAATATGAGAGAACTCAAAAGGCACCATCATACTTTTATTTTGTCCTACACTTTTGCTAAATCTATTCTGTTTTGCAACTTCTGAAAGACTTGGGATCTGAAAAATTTACTAGCCTAACACTAGGAAATAGAAAAGCCACACAAAGGCAAAAACGACCCTACATAGAAATGTCAATATGGACAAAAGAAGAGGAAAATGAGGAATATGACCAAGGATATGCCATAAAAGAGTCAAGTGACAGACTTCATATAGTCACAAAAAGTACCTAATTAAGTGAGACTAGCATTTGGAAACCGAAAAGCCACAAAATGAAATGGTAAAAGGGATAAGAAAGTTCCCCATTTTCTGACCCTAGAAAAAGCAAGAAGACATAAAAATGGCAGGATATGCTGATTCTCCATGGGTTTATACCGTTTCTTAAACTGAGAAAGAATGATCTATATAAATTTGGAAGGCTCTGTTGTGATGAAACAGAAGCAGAAAAATGAGAAAAGAAAAAAGAGTTTGGTGAATAAAAATGTATTTTTGAATTTATAAGAGAAACAGTGGTAGGGCTACTCTCTATTGGCATGCACTTATATATTTAAGCTGACATGCCAAAGGAGAGCTGCCCTGTTACTGTCTCTGCTTAATGTTATTCTGATGGAACAGCTGTTGAACCCACTGTTTACATACTGTATCCGCCACCATA